>NW_028135467.1:0-186000 GCF_964662115.1 Mustela nivalis | reverse complement strand
AATTGGAATGTGAGGCTGGCTGCCCAGGCATTCATACTTAGAACCCTGTTCTGGAAAAATACCTTATAAGACGTCCTGGAGCCATCCAACAAATCTTAATTGTCCCACAGAAGGAATCCTTGCGGTTTGGAGCATCTCACAACTCCAATAGTGGGAAAACCCCCATGGGCTCATAATGTCCCCCCTTCATGAAGGGGCCAACATGGACAGAAACTCAAACCTGAGCCAAAGTCTGATCCTCGACCTGACTTCAGACGCATGAGATGTCAATTCAGCTCTGCAGAGTGTGCCTGCCGTGTCCTTGCCCCGAAACCTAAGCCTAGCTTGTGTTCTCAGACTTCCGTCCTCACTCTCCTGGCCCACAAGCCCTCCAGTTTGGGAATTCCGAATCCACAATGCAGCACTCTGCCTGCCCTCCAGAAGAAAAACTTTGCCCTATGCTGCTAATAAGAAACCCCAAATGATTTTCTAATGCATGCCACTCGATTGTAAAGCAATTATACAGACTACCCTGTATACTAATGCCCTGTCTGGCACAGCCTGAGACAAGACATCCCAAACGACACCCCGACAGCTGGCCCCAACCTGGACACATAGGACCCGCTATGGCTGTAGGTCGTCATCTCTTCCCAACCTCGGTTTTCAGGCTTCAGAACCTAGACCTTATCTGAATCACTGCCCAGGGGTGAACGTGATGCAGAAATTAGAATTCCTCCTTCCCCATGGCCAGAAACCTTGTGGTTGGCATGTTGTCCAACGTTCAATGTGGGAAAACCTGCATTGTCCGAAAGGCCACGCCAGTGCTTGAGGGCCTCCTAGGGCACAGACATGCATTGTGACCTGCAGCGTGAGTCCCGTATTAAAGTAACGCCTCTCAGTGGCTGGACCAAGATCCTGCATATGGGGCTTGTCATATCCATAGGCCCCCAGGCTTAACCAGAGGGCGAGTATTCCAGTTGTCAGTACCCACTGCTATGCTCTAGAATCCCTCTACTGGGGGGACACTTGAGGCAGAAAACAGGACACTTCCCTTCCCACAGAATGACCCCAAACTCTTGGGGGCTGGACAAACTACCAGAGAGGGAGACTTCTACGACCCATGAGGCAACTCCTACATTAAACGGCCATTGTGGACAAAACATCCAGAGACAAAAGCCTGAGCAACTGCCTCCCTCTCACCCTTCTTTCATATCCAGAGAAGCTCCCCTCATGGACTGTAGATCAGGCCTGCCGTAACCTCGGCCCCAAACCTGAGCTGAGTTAGGGTTTTTGGATGTCTGTCTGCACAGCCATGGCCCACACAGCCTCCAGGCTGGGGTCTCTGGAGCCACACCACAGAACTGTGCCTGCTCTCTCCTAAGAAACTGCCCATTCCATTGGCCACAACTCTACAAAATAGTAGAAACCTCAAGGTCCCCAAGGACATCCCACTACTGCAAGCCGCACTGGACAAATAGGGGCATTATGACACAAGCTGAGCAACTACTACCTCCATGCAGACACACAGACAGATATCCGCAGAGACAGAAGATTGAACCAGACAGGCCCCTAGGCCCTATTATGAACTCTTGCTTTGGTGTCCAGGTATCACTCCTCAGAGGCCTGGGTTCGAAGACCAGCATACTGGGCTTTCCTGAGGCACCAGACAGAAGACCTCTCATCTCCACATGGGAAGCTTCCTTGTTGGAGTTGTGTCAAGCCCTTCGGGTTGGAGAATCCTGCAGAGTCCCTTAGCTACTGCCACATTCCAAGGTCTCCATGGCCACCAACCCACATTATGACTCATGCTCAGGAGAGTCCATTTAAACTCAGCCTTCTGGGTAGCTCACCCAAGAGCCCGCAGATTGAGCGTGCCTTGTCTCCACCAGGCAATGGGAAGGTGAGTTGGCGTTTCTCGGCATCCATGCTTAGGCCCCTGCTCTCGAGTCTTTCTGTATGGGGCATCCTGGAACCATCCAATAGTACTCGACTGTCCTGAAGAAGGAAACTTTGAAGTTTGGAGCAGCTCACAACTCCCAGCGTAGGGAAACCTCCCTGGCCTCATGATGCCCCCACCCCCTTCAGGAAGGGGCCGTCATGGACACAAACTCCAGCTTGAGGCAACATCTGACACTCGCCCTGACCTCACCTGCAGGAGATCTCCATTCAGCCTCTGCAGAGTGGGCCTGCCATGCTCTTGGCCCCAAAACTCGTGCTAGCTTGTGTTTTCAGACTTCCTTCCTCACAATCCTAGCCACACCCCTCCAGTTTGGCAATTCTGGAGACACAATGCAGCACTCTGCCTGCCCTCCAGAAGAAAAATGTTGCCCTATAGAGCTAACCAGAAACGCCAAATGAGTAACAACCTGCATGCCACTCGACCATACCCCAATTATACAGTCTAGCCTGTGCACTAAAGCCCTGTCTGACACAGCCTGAGGGCAGACCTCCAGTCCAACACCCAGACAGCTAGCCGTACACAGAGCATATCACACCCACAATGGCTTTAGGCCATCATCTCTACCCAACCTCAGTTTTCACCTTCAGAACCTAGACATTATCTCCACTCACTGCTCAGGAGTGAACGTGATGCAAGAATCAGAACTTCTCCTTCGCCTTGGCAAGAGACCTAGTGGTTGGCATGTTGTCCAATGTTCATTGTAGGAGAAAGCAGCATGGACTATGAGGCCCCACCTATCCCTGAGGGCCACAATTTGCACAAACACACATTGTGACCCTCAGCGTGAACTCTATCCTCATGTAAAGCCTCTTAGTGACTGGAACAACAGCCCACATATGGGGCTTGCCAAGCCCCTAGTCCCCCAATCTCAACCAGAGTTCGAGATGTCTAGTCACCCCTACTCAGGGCTCTACTCTGGAATCCCTCTTTGGTGGAACACCTGAGGTAAAAAAAAAAAAAAAAAATTACAGAAAGGACTCTTCCCATCCACAGAATGATCCCAACCCCTTGGGATCAGGCCAAATCACCAGAGAAAGAATTGTCCATGGCCCTTGATGACACCGCGACATTCCAAGGCCACCGTTGACACAAAATCCAGAGACAAAAGCTTGAGCAAGCGCCACATTCTCGCCCTTTGTTCATAGCCCGGAAAATTCTCACGGTCTGTAGATCGAGCTTCATACATACATCCCCAAACCTAAGCTGAGTTTGTGTTTTCAGACTTCTGTCCCCACAGTCCTGGCCTACACACCATGCAAGCTGGGGCCCCTGGAGACACACCTCAGGACTGTGGCTTCCCTCTCCAGGGGAATTCTGCCATTTCCATTGTCCACAACCCTATAGATTAGGAGAATCCTCCGAACTCCCCGAGGCCATCCCAATAGTGTTGGCTGCCCAGGACAAACAGGGATGATCTTTCACAAGTTAGGAAACTACCTCCACTCAGACCCAGAGACAGATATCCCCATAGAATAAGATTGAACTGGACAGGCACTTAGGCTCTAATCAGATCCATTGCTTTTGTTTCCAGGCATCTCTCCTCAGAGGCCTGGTTTCCAATACCAGCATACGGGGGATTACTGAGGCACTCATCAGAAAAATCTCATCTCCACATAGGAAATGTACTCTTTGGAGCTCCATAAAAACCTCTGTTTAGGAGAATCTTTCAGGGCCCCGGATCAAGCGCCCCATTCCAAGGTCTCCATGGACTTAAACCCACATTATGATCTATCGTCGGGAGAGTCCATGTCAACTCAACCCCCTTGGTTTCTCCCCCAGGGCCTGCAGATCAAACCTGCCTTGTTGCTAGGAGACAACTAGAATGGGAAGCGGGCTGCCCAGGCATCCATCCTTAGAACCCTACTCTGGAGTCGTTCCACATGGGACATCCTAGAGCCATCCAACAGGTCTCAGGTGTCCCACAGAAGGAATCTTTGCAGTCTGGAGCATCTCACAACTCCCATTGTGGGAAAATCTACATGGCCTCTTGAGACGCTCCACTTTATAAAGGGGCCATCATGGACAGAAACTCCAACCTGAGCAAACGTCTGATATTCGCCCTGACTTCAGGTGCATGAGATCTTGATACAGCTCTGCAGAGTGTGCCTTCTGTGCACTCACCCCCAAAACTAAGCCTAGCTTGTGTTCTTAGACTACCGTCCTCACACCCCTGCCCCAAAAGCCCTACAGATTGGCAATACTGGGGCCATAATGCAGCACACTGCCTGCCCTCCAGAAGGAAAACGTTGCCTTATGGAGCTACCTAGAAACCCGAATAAGGATCAACTGAACGCCACTCGACTCTACCCCAAATATGCAGTCTACCCTGTCTAATGCCTTGTCTGACACAGCATGAGCCCACACCTCCAGACCTACGCTCAACAGCTGTCCGCACACTGAGCTCATTGGACCCATCAGGTCCTTAGGTCTTCATCTCTTCCAACCTCAGTTTTCGGGTTTCAGAACCTAGACCTAAACTCCAAACACTGTCCAGGGGTGAACGTGATGCAGAAATCACAACTCTTCCTTCGCCATGGCTGGAAACCTTGTGGTTGGCATATTCTCCAACGTTCAGTGTAGAAGAATCTAGCGTGGCGCATGAGGCACTTCCCATGCTTGAGGGCCTTGTTGGGCACAAATAGGCATTGTGACCCTCAGCATGAGCCGTGTCATCAAGGAAGGCCTCTCAGTGTCTGAATCAAGAGCCCGCCTATTCGACTTGCCATGCCCCTTGGCCCCCAAACTTAAACAGAGGTGGGGATATCCAGTTGTCCCTCCCAAGGACTCTGCTCTGGAATCCCTCTTTTATTGGGACACTTGAGGTACATAAAATAAAATATAAAATAAAATAAAATAAAAAACAGAAAAGACTCCTCCCATCCCACAGAATGTACCCAAACTCTTGGGATCGGGTCAAATCCTCAGAGAAGGAAAGCCATCCACAACCCATGAGGCCACGCCAGCATTCCACCCACATTGTTGACACAAATCCAGAGACAAAACCTGAGCAAGCACCTCAAACTCACCCTTTTTCATATCCCTAAGTGTTATCACAGTCTGTAGATTGGGCGTGCCATACCTATGTCCCCAATCCTAAGCGGAGTTTGTGTTTTCGGACTTTTGTCCCCACAGGCCTGGCCCACACAGCCTCAAGGATGGGCCCCTAGAGCCAAACTCAGAACTGTGCCTGCCCTCTCCAGGGGATTTCTGCCCATTCCATTGGCCACAACCCTATAGATTAGGAGAAACTCCAAAGTCCCGAGGCCATCCCAATATTATAGGCTGCCCAGGACAAACAGGGGCGATCTGACACAAGCTGAGCAACTACATCCCCTCAGATCCTTAGACACGTATCCTCAGGAAAGTGATTGAACCGGACAGGCACCTAGGCCCTAATCATCTCGATTGCTTTTGTTTCCAGTCATCTCTCCTCAGAGGCCTGGTTTCCAATACCAGCATATGGGAGATTCCTTAGGCACTCATCAAAACAATTCTCTTCTCTACATAGGAAACGTACTCTTTAGAGCCCATCAAAACCTCCGGTTATGATCATCCCTCAAGGCCCCGGATCAAGCACCCCATTCCAAGGTTTACATGGACACAAATGCACATTATGACCCATCCTCAACTCACCCATTTCAACACCCCCGCCTCGGTTGCTCCCCTAGATCCAGCAGTCGAACTTGCCTTGGCGCTATGAGACACCTGGAATGGGAGGCAGGCTGCCCAGGCATCCATCCTTAGAACCCTGCTCTGGATAACTTCCTTATGGGATGTCCTGGAGCCATCCCACAGGTCTCGACTGTCCCACAGAAGGAATCATTGCGGTTTGGAGCATCGCACAATTCCCATCGTGGGAAAAACTTAATGTCCTCGTGACACCGTCCCCTTCATTAAGGGGCCGTCATGGACAGAAACTTCGACATAAGCCAACGTCTGATCCTAGCTCTGTCTTCAGGCATACAGGATCTCGAATCATCTCTGCAGAGGGTGCCTGCCGTCCCCTCACCCCGAAATCTAAGTCAGGCTTGTGTTCTCATAATTTTTTTCTCACACTCCTGGCCCACAAGCCTTCCAGTTTGGGAATTCTGGAGCCACTATGTGGCACTGTGTCTTCCCTCCAAAGAAAAACGTTGCCCTCTGGGGCTACCCAGTAACCACAAATGAGTACCATCCTGCACGAAACTCGACTGCACCCCAATGATACAGTCTAGCCTGGGCACTAATTCCCTGTCTGCCACAGCCTGAGCCTGCACCTCCCAATCCACACTCAACAGCTGGCTGAACACTGAGCACATCAGCCACACCATGGCCTTAGGTCTTCATCTCTTCCCAACCTCAGTTTTCAGGCTTCAGAACCTAGACCTTAAATCCAATCACAGTCCAGGAGTGAAAGTGTTGCAGAAATTAGAACTCCTTCTTCCCCATGGCCAGAAAACTTGTGGTTGCCATATTGTGCAACGTTCCGTGTAGGAGAAACCAGCATGGTACATTAGGCCACGCCCTGACTTGAGGGGCTCCTTGGGCACAAAAACACATTGTGAAACTCAGTGTGAGACCTATCCTCAAGGGAGGCCTCTCAGTGTCTGGACCAAGAACCCACATATGGGGCTTGCCATGTTCTTAGGTCCCAATGTTAACCAGAGGTCTGGTTGTCCAGTCGCCCCTCCCCAGGACTCTGCTCTTGAATCCCTCTTTTGGTGGTCCACCTTAGGTAAAAAAAAATAATAATAATAATAAAAAATAAACAAAAAAACAAGAAAGGCCTCCTCCCTTCCCACAGAATGACCCCAAACTCTTGGGATTGGGTCAAATCCCCAGAAAGGGAGCCTCATCGATGGCCCATAAGGACACCCCGACATTCCATGGCAATCGGTGACACAATTCCAGGAAAAAAAAAAAAAAGCATGAGCCAGCTCCTCACATTCGCCCTTTGTTCATATCCCGAAGAATTCTCCTCACGGTCTATAGATCGGGCCGGCCATACCTACATCCCCCAACCTAAGTGGAGTTTGTGTTTTAAGACTTTTGTCCAAATAGCCCTGGACCACACACGCTCCACACTTGGGTCCCTGGAGCCACACCTCAGGACTGTGCTTCCCTTTCAAGGGAATTCTTCCCATTCCATTGGCCACAACCTTGCAAATGAGGAAAAACCTCCAAAGTCACCAAGGCCATCCCAATAGTATAGGCCGCCCAGGACAAACAGGGGTGATCTCAAACCAGCTGAGCAACTACCTCCACTCAGACAACAGATGTCCCCAGAGAAGAATATTGAACCGGACAGGCCCCTAGGCCCTAATCAGATCCATTGCTTTGGTTTTCAGGCATCTCTCCTCAGAGGCCTCGTTTCCAATACCAGCATATGGTGGTTTCCTGAGGCACCAATAAGAACAAATCTCGTCTCCCCATGGAAAACTTGCTCATTGGAGCTTTGTCATAACCTCTGGTTAGGAGAATCCTTCAGGGCCCTGGTGCCACTGCCCCATACCAAGGTCTCCATGGACTCAAAACAACATTAAGACCATCCTCAGGAAAGTCCATTTCAACTCAGCCCCCTCTGTTGCTACCCCAAGCCAGCAGATCAAACGTTTCTTGTTGCTAGGAGACAATTGGAATGTGAGGCTGGCTGCCCAGGCATTCATACTTAGAACCCTGTTCTGGAAAAATACCTTATAAGACGTCCTGGAGCCATCCAACAAATCTTAATTGTCCCACAGAAGGAATCCTTGCGGTTTGGAGCATCTCACAACTCCAATAGTGGGAAAACCCCCATGGGCTCATAATGTCCCCCCTTCATGAAGGGGCCAACATGGACAGAAACTCAAACCTGAGCCAAAGTCTGATCCTCGACCTGACTTCAGACGCATGAGATGTCAATTCAGCTCTGCAGAGTGTGCCTGCCGTGTCCTTGCCCCGAAACCTAAGCCTAGCTTGTGTTCTCAGACTTCCGTCCTCACTCTCCTGGCCCACAAGCCCTCCAGTTTGGGAATTCCGAATCCACAATGCAGCACTCTGCCTGCCCTCCAGAAGAAAAACTTTGCCCTATGCTGCTAATAAGAAACCCCAAATGATTTTCTAATGCATGCCACTCGATTGTAAAGCAATTATACAGCCTACCCTGTATACTAATGCCCTGTCTGGCACAGCCTGAGACAAGACATCCCAAACGACACCCCGACAGCTGGCCCCAACCTGGACACATAGGACCCGCTATGGCTGTAGGTCGTCATCTCTTCCCAACCTCGGTTTTCAGGCTTCAGAACCTAGACCTTATCTCAATCACTGCCCAGGGGTGAACGTGATGCAGAAATTAGAATTCCTCCTTCCCCATGGCCAGAAACCTTGTGGTTGGCATGTTGTCCAACGTTCAATGTGGGAAAACCTGCATTGTCCGAAAGGCCACGCCAGTGCTTGAGGGCCTCCTAGGGCACAGACATGCATTGTGACCTGCAGCGTGAGTCCCGTATTAAAGTAACGCCTCTCAGTGGCTGGACCAAGATCCTGCATATGGGGCTTGTCATATCCATAGGCCCCCAGGCTTAACCAGAGGGCGAGTATTCCAGTTGTCAGTACCCACTGCTATGCTCTAGAATCCCTCTACTGGGGGGACACTTGAGGCAGAAAACAGGACACTTCCCTTCCCACAGAATGACCCCAAACTCTTGGGGGCTGGACAAACTACCAGAGAGGGAGACTTCTACGACCCATGAGGCAACTCCTACATTAAACGGCCATTGTGGACAAAACATCCAGAGACAAAAGCCTGAGCAACTGCCTCCCTCTCACCCTTCTTTCATATCCAGAGAAGCTCCCCTCATGGACTGTAGATCAGGCCTGCCGTAACCTCGGCCCCAAACCTGAGCTGAGTTAGGGTTTTTGGATGTCTGTCTGCACAGCCATGGCCCACACAGCCTCCAGGCTGGGGTCTCTGGAGCCACACCACAGAACTGTGCCTGCTCTCTCCTAAGAAACTGCCCATTCCATTGGCCACAACTCTACAAAATAGTAGAAACCTCAAGGTCCCCAAGGACATCCCACTACTGCAAGCCGCACTGGACAAATAGGGGCATTATGACACAAGCTGAGCAACTACTACCTCCATGCAGACACACAGACAGATATCCGCAGAGACAGAAGATTGAACCAGACAGGCCCCTAGGCCCTATTATGAACTCTTGCTTTGGTGTCCAGGTATCACTCCTCAGAGGCCTGGGTTCGAAGACCAGCATACTGGGCTTTCCTGAGGCACCAGACAGAAGACCTCTCATCTCCACATGGGAAGCTTCCTTGTTGGAGTTGTGTCAAGCCCTTCGGGTTGGAGAATCCTGCAGAGTCCCTTAGCTACTGCCACATTCCAAGGTCTCCATGGCCACCAACCCACATTATGACTCATGCTCAGGAGAGTCCATTTAAACTCAGCCTTCTGGGTAGCTCACCCAAGAGCCCGCAGATTGAGCGTGCCTTGTCTCCACCAGGCAATGGGAAGGTGAGTTGGCGTTTCTCGGCATCCATGCTTAGGCCCCTGCTCTCGAGTCTTTCTGTATGGGGCATCCTGGAACCATCCAATAGTACTCGACTGTCCTGAAGAAGGAAACTTTGAAGTTTGGAGCAGCTCACAACTCCCAGCGTAGGGAAACCTCCCTGGCCTCATGATGCCCCCACCCCCTTCAGGAAGGGGCCGTCATGGACACAAACTCCAGCTTGAGGCAACATCTGACACTCGCCCTGACCTCACCTGCAGGAGATCTCCATTCAGCCTCTGCAGAGTGGGCCTGCCATGCTCTTGGCCCCAAAACTCGTGCTAGCTTGTGTTTTCAGACTTCCTTCCTCACAATCCTAGCCACACCCCTCCAGTTTGGCAATTCTGGAGACACAATGCAGCACTCTGCCTGCCCTCCAGAAGAAAAATGTTGCCCTATAGAGCTAACCAGAAACGCCAAATGAGTAACAACCTGCATGCCACTCGACCATACCCCAATTATACAGTCTAGCCTGTGCACTAAAGCCCTGTCTGACACAGCCTGAGGGCAGACCTCCAGTCCAACACCCAGACAGCTAGCCGTACACAGAGCATATCACACCCACAATGGCTTTAGGCCATCATCTCTACCCAACCTCAGTTTTCACCTTCAGAACCTAGACATTATCTCCACTCACTGCTCAGGAGTGAACGTGATGCAAGAATCAGAACTTCTCCTTCGCCTTGGCAAGAGACCTAGTGGTTGGCATGTTGTCCAATGTTCATTGTAGGAGAAAGCAGCATGGACTATGAGGCCCCACCTATCCCTGAGGGCCACAATTTGCACAAACACACATTGTGACCCTCAGCGTGAACTCTATCCTCATGTAAAGCCTCTTAGTGACTGGAACAACAGCCCACATATGGGGCTTGCCAAGCCCCTAGTCCCCCAATCTCAACCAGAGTTCGAGATGTCTAGTCACCCCTACTCAGGGCTCTACTCTGGAATCCCTCTTTGGTGGAACACCTGAGGTAAAAAAAAAAAAAAAATTACAGAAAGGACTCTTCCCATCCACAGAATGATCCCAACCCCTTGGGATCAGGCCAAATCACCAGAGAAAGAATTGTCCATGGCCCTTTATGACACCTCGACATTCCAAGGCCACCGTTGACACAAAATCCAGAGACAAAAGCTTGAGCAAGCGCCACATTCTCGCCCTTTGTTCATAGCCCGGAAAATTCTCACGGTCTGTAGATTGAGCCTTCATACATACATCCCCAAACCTAAGCTGAGTTTGTGTTTTCAGACTTCTGTCCCCACAGTCCTGGCCTACACACCATCCAAGCTGGGGCCCCTGGAGACACACCTCAGGACTGTGGCTTCCCTCTCCAGGGGAATTCTGCCATTTCCATTGTCCACAACCCTATAGATTAGGAGAATCCTCCGAACTCCCCGAGGCCATCCCAATAGTGTTGGCTGCCCAGGACAAACAGGGATGATCTTTCACAAGTTAGGAAACTACCTCCACTCAGACCCAGAGACAGATATCCCCATAGAATAAGATTGAACTGGACAGGCACTTAGGCTCTAATCAGATCCATTGCTTTTGTTTCCAGGCATCTCTCCTCAGAGGCCTGGTTTCCAATACCAGCATACGGGGGATTACTGAGGCACTCATCAGAAAAATCTCATCTCCACATAGGAAATGTACTCTTTGGAGCTCCATAAAAACCTCTGTTTAGGAGAATCTTTCAGGGCCCCGGATCAAGCGCCCCATTCCAAGGTCTCCATGGACTTAAACCCACATTATGATCTATCGTCGGGAGAGTCCATGTCAACTCAACCCCCTTGGTTTCTCCCCCAGGGCCTGCAGATCAAACCTGCCTTGTTGCTAGGAGACAACTAGAATGGGAAGCGGGCTGCCCAGGCATCCATCCTTAGAACCCTACTCTGGAGTCGTTCCACATGGGACATCCTAGAGCCATCCAACAGGTCTCAGGTGTCCCACAGAAGGAATCTTTGCAGTCTGGAGCATCTCACAACTCCCATTGTGGGAAAATCTACATGGCCTCTTGAGACGCTCCACTTTATAAAGGGGCCATCATGGACAGAAACTCCAACCTGAGCAAACGTCTGATATTCGCCCTGACTTCAGGTGCATGAGATCTTGATTCAGCTCTGCAGAGTGTGCCTTCTGTGCACTCACCCCCAAAACTAAGCCTAGCTTGTGTTCTTAGACTACCGTCCTCACACCCCTGCCCCAAAAGCCCTACAGATTGGCAATACTGGGGCCATAATGCAGCACACTGCCTGCCCTCCAGAAGAAAAACGTTGCCTTATGGAGCTACCTAGAAACCCGAATAAGGATCAACTGAACGCCACTCGACTGCACCCCAAATATGCAGTCTACCCTGTCTAATGCCTTGTCTGACACAGCATGAGCCCACACCTCCAGACCTACGCTCAACAGCTGTCCGCACACTGAGCTCATTGGACCCATCAGGTCCTTAGGTCTTCATCTCTTCCAACCTCAGTTTTCGGGTTTCAGAACCTAGACCTAAACTCCAAACACTGTCCAGGGGTGAACGTCATGCAGAAATCACAACTCTTCCTTCGCCATGGCTGGAAACCTTGTGGTTGGCATATTCTCCAACGTTCAGTGTAGGAGAATCTAGCGTGGCGCATGAGGCACTTCCCATGCTTGAGGGCCTTGTTGGGCACAAATAGGCATTGTGACCCTCAGCATGAGCCGTGTCATCAAGGAAGGCCTCTCAGTGTCTGAATCAAGAGCCCGCCTATTGGACTTGCCATGCCCCTTGGCCCCCAAACTTAAACAGAGGTGGGGATATCCAGTTGTCCCTCCCAAGGACTCTGCTCTGGAATCCCTCTTTTATTGGGACACTTGAGGTACATAAAATAAAATATAAAATAAAATAAAATAAAAAACAGAAAAGACTCCTCCCATCCCACAGAATGTACCCAAACTCTTGGGATCGGGTCAAATCCTCAGAGAAGGAAAGCCATCCACAACCCATGAGGCCACGCCAGCATTCCACCCACATTGTTGACACAAATCCAGAGACAAAACCTGAGCAAGCACCTCAAACTCACCCTTTTTCATATCCCTAAGTGTTATCACAGTCTGTAGATTGGGCGTGCCATACCTATGTCCCCAATCCTAAGCGGAGTTTGTGTTTTCGGACTTTTGTCCCCACAGGCCTGGCCCACACAGCCTCAAGGATGGGCCCCTAGAGCCAAACTCAGAACTGTGCCTGCCCTCTCCAGGGGATTTCTGCCCATTCCATTGGCCACAACCCTATAGATTAGGAGAAACTCCAAAGTCCCGAGGCCATCCCAATATTATAGGCTGCCCAGGACAAACAGGGGCGATCTGACACAAGCTGAGCAACTACATCCCCTCAGATCCTTAGACACGTATCCTCAGGAAAGTGATTGAACCGGACAGGCACCTAGGCCCTAATCATCTCGATTGCTTTTGTTTCCAGTCATCTCTCCTCAGAGGCCTGGTTTCCAATACCAGCATATGGGAGATTCCTTAGGCACTCATCAAAACAATTCTCTTCTCTACATAGGAAACGTACTCTTTAGAGCCCATCAAAACCTCCGGTTATGATCATCCCTCAAGGCCCCGGATCAAGCACCCCATTCCAAGGTTTACATGGACACAAATGCACATTATGACCCATCCTCAACTCACCCATTTCAACACCCCCGCCTCGGTTGCTCCCCTAGATCCAGCAGTCGAACTTGCCTTGGCGCTATGAGACACCTGGAATGGGAGGCAGGCTGCCCAGGCATCCATCCTTAGAACCCTGCTCTGGATAACTTCCTTATGGGATGTCCTGGAGCCATCCCACAGGTCTCGACTGTCCCACAGAAGGAATCATTGCGGTTTGGAGCATCGCACAATTCCCATCGTGGGAAAAACTTAATGTCCTCGTGACACCGTCCCCTTCATTAAGGGGCCGTCATGGACAGAAACTTCGACATAAGCCAACGTCTGATCCTAGCTCTGTCTTCAGGCATACAGGATCTCGAATCATCTCTGCAGAGGGTGCCTGCCGTCCCCTCACCCCGAAATCTAAGTCAGGCTTGTGTTCTCATAATTTTTTTCTCACACTCCTGGCCCACAAGCCTTCCAGTTTGGGAATTCTGGAGCCACTATGTGGCACTGTGTCTTCCCTCCAAAGAAAAACGTTGCCCTCTGGGGCTACCCAGTAACCACAAATGAGTACCATCCTGCACGAAACTCGACTGCACCCCAATGATACAGTCTAGCCTGGGCACTAATTCCCTGTCTGCCACAGCCTGAGCCTGCACCTCCCAATCCACACTCAACAGCTGGCTGAACACTGAGCACATCAGCCACACCATGGCCTTAGGTCTTCATCTCTTCCCAACCTCAGTTTTCAGGCTTCAGAACCTAGACCTTAAATCCAATCACAGTCCAGGAGTGAAAGTGTTGCAGAAATTAGAACTCCTTCTTCCCCATGGCCAGAAAACTTGTGGTTGCCATATTGTGCAACGTTCCGTGTAGGAGAAACCAGCATGGTACATTAGGCCACGCCCTGACTTGAGGGGCTCCTTGGGCACAAAAACACATTGTGAAACTCAGTGTGAGACCTATCCTCAAGGGAGGCCTCTCAGTGTCTGGACCAAGAACCCACATATGGGGCTTGCCATGTTCTTAGGTCCCAATGTTAACCAGAGGTCTGGTTGTCCAGTCGCCCCTCCCCAGGACTCTGCTCTTGAATCCCTCTTTTGGTGGTCCACCTTAGGTAAAAAAAAATAATAATAATAATAAAAAATAAACAAAAAAACAAGAAAGGCCTCCTCCCTTCCCACAGAATGACCCCAAACTCTTGGGATTGGGTCAAATCCCCAGAAAGGGAGCCTCATCGATGGCCCATAAGGACACCCCGACATTCCATGGCAATCGGTGACACAATTCCAGGAAAAAAAAAAAAAAGCATGAGCCAGCTCCTCACATTCGCCCTTTGTTCATATCCCGAAGAATTCTCCTCACGGTCTATAGATCGGGCCGGCCATACCTACATCCCCCAACCTAAGTGGAGTTTGTGTTTTAAGACTTTTGTCCAAATAGCCCTGGACCACACACGCTCCACACTTGGGTCCCTGGAGCCACACCTCAGGACTGTGCTTCCCTTTCAAGGGAATTCTTCCCATTCCATTGGCCACAACCTTGCAAATGAGGAAAAACCTCCAAAGTCACCGAGGCCATCCCAATAGTGTAGGCCGCCCAGGACAAACAGGGGTGATCTCAAACCAGCTGAGCAACTACCTCCACTCAGACAACAGATGTCCCCAGAGAAGAATATTGAACCGGACAGGCCCCTAGGCCCTAATCAGATCCATTGCTTTGGTTTTCAGGCATCTCTCCTCAGAGGCCTCGTTTCCAATACCAGCATATGGTGGTTTCCTGAGGCACCAATAAGAACAAATCTCGTCTCCCCATGGAAAACTTGCTCATTGGAGCTTTGTCATAACCTCTGGTTAGGAGAATCCTTCAGGGCCCTGGTGCCACTGCCCCATACCAAGGTCTCCATGGACTCAAAACAACATTAAGACCATCCTCAGGAAAGTCCATTTCAACTCAGCCCCCTCTGTTGCTACCCCAAGCCAGCAGATCAAACGTTTCTTGTTGCTAGGAGACAATTGGAATGTGAGGCTGGCTGCCCAGGCATTCATACTTAGAACCCTGTTCTGGAAAAATACCTTATAAGACGTCCTGGAGCCATCCAACAAATCTTAATTGTCCCACAGAAGGAATCCTTGCGGTTTGGAGCATCTCACAACTCCAATAGTGGGAAAACCCCCATGGGCTCATAATGTCCCCCCTTCATGAAGGGGCCAACATGGACAGAAACTCAAACCTGAGCCAAAGTCTGATCCTCGACCTGACTTCAGACGCATGAGATGTCAATTCAGCTCTGCAGAGTGTGCCTGCCGTGTCCTTGCCCCGAAACCTAAGCCTAGCTTGTGTTCTCAGACTTCCGTCCTCACTCTCCTGGCCCACAAGCCCTCCAGTTTGGGAATTCCGAATCCACAATGCAGCACTCTGCCTGCCCTCCAGAAGAAAAACTTTGCCCTATGCTGCTAATAAGAAACCCCAAATGATTTTCTAATGCATGCCACTCGATTGTAAAGCAATTATACAGCCTACCCTGTATACTAATGCCCTGTCTGGCACAGCCTGAGACAAGACATCCCAAACGACACCCCGACAGCTGGCCCCAACCTGGACACATAGGACCCGCTATGGCTGTAGGTCGTCATCTCTTCCCAACCTCGGTTTTCAGGCTTCAGAACCTAGACCTTATCTCAATCACTGCCCAGGGGTGAACGTGATGCAGAAATTAGAATTCCTCCTTCCCCATGGCCAGAAACCTTGTGGTTGGCATGTTGTCCAACGTTCAATGTGGGAAAACCTGCATTGTCCGAAAGGCCACGCCAGTGCTTGAGGGCCTCCTAGGGCACAGACATGCATTGTGACCTGCAGCGTGAGTCCCGTATTAAAGTAACGCCTCTCAGTGGCTGGACCAAGATCCTGCATATGGGGCTTGTCATATCCATAGGCCCCCAGGCTTAACCAGAGGGCGAGTATTCCAGTTGTCAGTACCCACTGCTATGCTCTAGAATCCCTCTACTGGGGGGACACTTGAGGCAGAAAACAGGACACTTCCCTTCCCACAGAATGACCCCAAACTCTTGGGGGCTGGACAAACTACCAGAGAGGGAGACTTCTATGACCCATGAGGCAACTCCTACATTAAACGGCCATTGTGGACAAAACATCCAGAGACAAAAGCCTGAGCAACTGCCTCCCTCTCACCCTTCTTTCATATCCAGAGAAGCTCCCCTCATGGACTGTAGATCAGGCCTGCCGTAACCTCGGCCCCAAACCTGAGCTGAGTTAGGGTTTTTGGATGTCTGTCTGCACAGCCATGGCCCACACAGCCTCCAGGCTGGGGTCTCTGGAGCCACACCACAGAACTGTGCCTGCTCTCTCCTAAGAAACTGCCCATTCCATTGGCCACAACTCTACAAAATAGTAGAAACCTCAAGGTCCCCAAGGACATCCCACTACTGCAAGCCGCACTGGACAAATAGGGGCATTATGACACAAGCTGAGCAATTACTACCTCCATGCAGACACACAGACAGATATCCGCAGAGACAGAAGATTGAACCAGACAGGCCCCTAGGCCCTATTATGAACTCTTGCTTTGGTGTCCAGGTATCACTCCTCAGAGGCCTGGGTTCGAAGACCAGCATACTGGGCTTTCCTGAGGCACCAGACAGAAGACCTCTCATCTCCACATGGGAAGCTTCCTTGTTGGAGTTGTGTCAAGCCCTTCGGGTTGGAGAATCCTGCAGAGTCCCTTAGCTACTGCCACATTCCAAGGTCTCCATGGCCACCAACCCACATTATGACTCATGCTCAGGAGAGTCCATTTAAACTCAGCCTTCTGGGTAGCTCACCCAAGAGCCCGCAGATTGAGCGTGCCTTGTCTCCACCAGGCAATGGGAAGGTGAGTTGGCGTTTCTCGGCATCCATGCTTAGGCCCCTGCTCTCGAGTCTTTCTGTATGGGGCATCCTGGAACCATCCAATAGTACTCGACTGTCCTGAAGAAGGAAACTTTGAAGTTTGGAGCAGCTCACAACTCCCAGCGTAGGGAAACCTCCCTGGCCTCATGATGCCCCCACCCCCTTCAGGAAGGGGCTGTCATGGACACAAACTCCAGCTTGAGGCAACATCTGACACTCGCCCTGACCTCACCTGCAGGAGATCTCCATTCAGCCTCTGCAGAGTGGGCCTGCCATGCTCTTGGCCCCAAAACTCGTGCTAGCTTGTGTTTTCAGACTTCCTTCCTCACAATCCTAGCCACACCCCTCCAGTTTGGCAATTCTGGAGACACAATGCAGCACTCTGCCTGCCCTCCAGAAGAAAAATGTTGCCCTATAGAGCTAACCAGAAACGCCAAATGAGTAACAACCTGCATGCCACTCGACCATACCCCAATTATACAGTCTAGCCTGTGCACTAAAGCCCTGTCTGACACAGCCTGAGGGCAGACCTCCAGTCCAACACCCAGACAGCTAGCCGTACACAGAGCATATCACACCCACAATGGCTTTAGGCCATCATCTCTACCCAACCTCAGTTTTCACCTTCAGAACCTAGACATTATCTCCACTCACTGCTCAGGAGTGAACGTGATGCAAGAATCAGAACTTCTCCTTCGCCTTGGCAAGAGACCTAGTGGTTGGCATGTTGTCCAATGTTCATTGTAGGAGAAAGCAGCATGGACTATGAGGCCCCACCTATCCCTGAGGGCCACAATTTGCACAAACACACATTGTGACCCTCAGCGTGAACTCTATCCTCATGTAAAGCCTCTTAGTGACTGGAACAACAGCCCACATATGGGGCTTGCCAAGCCCCTAGTCCCCCAATCTCAACCAGAGTTCGAGATGTCTAGTCACCCCTACTCAGGGCTCTACTCTGGAATCCCTCTTTGGTGGAACACCTGAGGTAAAAAAAAAAAAAAATTACAGAAAGGACTCTTCCCATCCACAGAATGATCCCAACCCCTTGGGATCAGGCCAAATCACCAGAGAAAGAATTGTCCATGGCCCTTGATGACACCTCGACATTCCAAGGCCACCGTTGACACAAAATCCAGAGACAAAAGCTTGAGCAAGCGCCACATTCTCGCCCTTTGTTCATAGCCCGGAAAATTCTCACGGTCTGTAGATCGAGCCTTCATACATACATCCCCAAACCTAAGCTGAGTTTGTGTTTTCAGACTTCTGTCCCCACAGTCCTGGCCTACACACCATCCAAGCTGGGGCCCCTGGAGACACACCTCAGGACTGTGGCTTCCCTCTCCAGGGGAATTCTGCCATTTCCATTGTCCACAACCCTATAGATTAGGAGAATCCTCCGAACTCCCCGAGGCCATCCCAATAGTGTTGGCTGCCCAGGACAAACAGGGATGATCTTTCACAAGTTAGGAAACTACCTCCACTCAGACCCAGAGACAGATATCCCCATAGAATAAGATTGAACTGGACAGGCACTTAGGCTCTAATCAGATCCATTGCTTTTGTTTCCAGGCATCTCTCCTCAGAGGCCTGGTTTCCAATACCAGCATACGGGGGATTACTGAGGCACTCATCAGAAAAATCTCATCTCCACATAGGAAATGTACTCTTTGGAGCTCCATAAAAACCTCTGTTTAGGAGAATCTTTCAGGGCCCCGGATCAAGCGCCCCATTCCAAGGTCTCCATGGACTTAAACCCACATTATGATCTATCGTCGGGAGAGTCCATGTCAACTCAACCCCCTTGGTTTCTCCCCCAGGGCCTGCAGATCAAACCTGCCTTGTTGCTAGGAGACAACTAGAATGGGAAGCGGGCTGCCCAGGCATCCATCCTTAGAACCCTACTCTGGAGTCGTTCCACATGGGACATCCTAGAGCCATCCAACAGGTCTCAGGTGTCCCACAGAAGGAATCTTTGCAGTCTGGAGCATCTCACAACTCCCATTGTGGGAAAATCTACATGGCCTCTTGAGACGCTCCACTTTATAAAGGGGCCATCATGGACAGAAACTCCAACCTGAGCAAACGTCTGATATTCGCCCTGACTTCAGGTGCATGAGATCTTGATTCAGCTCTGCAGAGTGTGCCTTCTGTGCACTCACCCCCAAAACTAAGCCTAGCTTGTGTTCTTAGACTACCGTCCTCACACCCCTGCCCCAAAAGCCCTACAGATTGGCAATACTGGGGCCATAATGCAGCACACTGCCTGCCCTCCAGAAGAAAAACGTTGCCTTATGGAGCTACCTAGAAACCCGAATAAGGATCAACTGAACGCCACTCGACTGCACCCCAAATATGCAGTCTACCCTGTCTAATGCCTTGTCTGACACAGCATGAGCCCACACCTCCAGACCTACGCTCAACAGCTGTCCGCACACTGAGCTCATTGGACCCATCAGGTCCTTAGGTCTTCATCTCTTCCAACCTCAGTTTTCGGGTTTCAGAACCTAGACCTAAACTCCAAACACTGTCCAGGGGTGAACGTGATGCAGAAATCACAACTCTTCCTTCGCCATGGCTGGAAACCTTGTGGTTGGCATATTCTCCAACGTTCAGTGTAGAAGAATCTAGCGTGGCGCATGAGGCACTTCCCATGCTTGAGGGCCTTGTTGGGCACAAATAGGCATTGTGACCCTCAGCATGAGCCGTGTCATCAAGGAAGGCCTCTCAGTGTCTGAATCAAGAGCCCGCCTATTCGACTTGCCATGCCCCTTGGCCCCCAAACTTAAACAGAGGTGGGGATATCCAGTTGTCCCTCCCAAGGACTCTGCTCTGGAATCCCTCTTTTATTGGGACACTTGAGGTACATAAAATAAAATATAAAATAAAATAAAATAAAAAACAGAAAAGACTCCTCCCATCCCACAGAATGTACCCAAACTCTTGGGATCGGGTCAAATCCTCAGAGAAGGAAAGCCATCCACAACCCATGAGGCCACGCCAGCATTCCACCCACATTGTTGACACAAATCCAGAGACAAAACCTGAGCAAGCACCTCAAACTCACCCTTTTTCATATCCCTAAGTGTTATCACAGTCTGTAGATTGGGCGTGCCATACCTATGTCCCCAATCCTAAGCGGAGTTTGTGTTTTCGGACTTTTGTCCCCACAGGCCTGGCCCACACAGCCTCAAGGATGGGCCCCTAGAGCCAAACTCAGAACTGTGCCTGCCCTCTCCAGGGGATTTCTGCCCATTCCATTGGCCACAACCCTATAGATTAGGAGAAACTCCAAAGTCCCGAGGCCATCCCAATATTATAGGCTGCCCAGGACAAACAGGGGCGATCTGACACAAGCTGAGCAACTACATCCCCTCAGATCCTTAGACACGTATCCTCAGGAAAGTGATTGAACCGGACAGGCACCTAGGCCCTAATCATCTCGATTGCTTTTGTTTCCAGTCATCTCTCCTCAGAGGCCTGGTTTCCAATACCAGCATATGGGAGATTCCTTAGGCACTCATCAAAACAATTCTCTTCTCTACATAGGAAACGTACTCTTTAGAGCCCATCAAAACCTCCGGTTATGAACATCCCTCAAGGCCCCGGATCAAGCACCCCATTCCAAGGTTTACATGGACACAAATGCACATTATGACCCATCCTCAACTCACCCATTTCAACACCCCCGCCTCGGTTGCTCCCCTAGATCCAGCAGTCGAACTTGCCTTGGCGCTATGAGACACCTGGAATGGGAGGCAGGCTGCCCAGGCATCCATCCTTAGAACCCTGCTCTGGATAACTTCCTTATGGGATGTCCTGGAGCCATCCCACAGGTCTCGACTGTCCCACAGAAGGAATCATTGCGGTTTGGAGCATCGCACAATTCCCTTCGTGGGAAAAACTTAATGTCCTCGTGACACCGTCCCCTTCATTAAGGGGCCGTCATGGACAGAAACTTCGACCTAAGCCAACGTCTGATCCTAGCTCTGTCTTCAGGCATACAGGATCTCGAATCATCTCTGCAGAGGGTGCCTGCCGTCCCCTCACCCCGAAATCTAAGTCAGGCTTGTGTTCTCATAATTTTTTTCTCACACTCCTGGCCCACAAGCCTTCCAGTTTGGGAATTCTGGAGCCACTATGTGGCACTGTGTCTTCCCTCCAAAGAAAAACGTTGCCCTCTGGGGCTACCCAGTAAGCACAAATGAGTACCATCCTGCACGAAACTCGACTGCACCCCAATGATACAGTCTAGCCTGGGCACTAATTCCCTGTCTGCCACAGCCTGAGCCTGCACCTCCCAATCCACACTCAACAGCTGGCCGAACACTGAGCACATCAGCCACACCATGGCCTTAGGTCTTCATCTCTTCCCAACCTCAGTTTTCAGGCTTCAGAACCTAGACCTTAAATCCAATCACAGTCCAGGAGTGAAAGTGTTGCAGAAATTAGAACTCCTTCTTCCCCATGGCCAGAAAACTTGTGGTTGCCATATTGTGCAACGGTCCGTGTAGGAGAAACCAGCATGGTACATTAGGCCACGCCCTGACTTGAGGGGCTCCTTGGGCACAAAAACACATTGTGAAACTCAGTGTGAGACCTATCCTCAAGGGAAGCCTCTCAGTGTCTGGACCAAGAACCCACATATGGGGCTTGCCATGTTCTTAGGTCCCAATGTTAACCAGAGGTCTGGTTGTCCAGTCGCCCCTCCCCAGGACTCTGCTCTTGAATCCCTCTTTTGGTGGTCCACCTTAGGTAAAAAATAATAATAATAATAATAAAAAATAAACAAAAAAACAAGAAAGGCCTCCTCCCTTCCCACAGAATGACCCCAAACTCTTGGGATTGGGTCAAATCCCCAGAAAGGGAGCCTCATCGATGGCCCATAAGGACACCCCGACATTCCATGGCAATCGGTGACACAATTCCAGGAAAAAAAAAAAAAAAGCATGAGCCAGCTCCTCACATTCGCCCTTTGTTCATATCCCGAAGAATTCTCCTCACGGTCTATAGATCGGGCCGGCCATACCTACATCCCCCAACCTAAGTGGAGTTTGTGTTTTAAGACTTTTGTCCAAATAGCCCTGGACCACACACGCTCCACACTTGGGTCCCTGGAGCCACACCTCAGGACTGTGCTTCCCTTTCAAGGGAATTCTTCCCATTCCATTGGCCACAACCTTGCAAATGAGGAAAAACCTCCAAAGTCACCAAGGCCATCCCAATAGTATAGGCCGCCCAGGACAAACAGGGGTGATCTCAAACCAGCTGAGCAACTACCTCCACTCAGACAACAGATGTCCCCAGAGAAGAATATTGAACCGGACAGGCCCCTAGGCCCTAATCAGATCCATTGCTTTGGTTTTCAGGCATCTCTCCTCAGAGGCCTCGTTTCCAATACCAGCATATGGTGGTTTCCTGAGGCACCAATAAGAACAAATCTCGTCTCCCCATGGAAAACTTGCTCATTGGAGCTTTGTCATAACCTCTGGTTAGGAGAATCCTTCAGGGCCCTGGTGCCACTGCCCCATACCAAGGTCTCCATGGACTCAAAACAACATTAAGACCATCCTCAGGAAAGTCCATTTCAACTCAGCCCCCTCTGTTGCTACCCCAAGCCAGCAGATCAAACGTTTCTTGTTGCTAGGAGACAATTGGAATGTGAGGCTGGCTGCCCAGGCATTCATACTTAGAACCCTGTTCTGGAAAAATACCTTATAAGACGTCCTGGAGCCATCCAACAAATCTTAATTGTCCCACAGAAGGAATCCTTGCGGTTTGGAGCATCTCACAACTCCAATAGTGGGAAAACCCCCATGGGCTCATAATGTCCCCCCTTCATGAAGGGGCCAACATGGACAGAAACTCAAACCTGAGCCAAAGTCTGATCCTCGACCTGACTTCAGACGCATGAGATGTCAATTCAGCTCTGCAGAGTGTGCCTGCCGTGTCCTTGCCCCGAAACCTAAGCCTAGCTTGTGTTCTCAGACTTCCGTCCTCACTCTCCTGGCCCACAAGCCCTCCAGTTTGGGAATTCCGAATCCACAATGCAGCACTCTGCCTGCCCTCCAGAAGAAAAACTTTGCCCTATGCTGCTAATAAGAAACCCCAAATGATTTTCTAATGCATGCCACTCGATTGTAAAGCAATTATACAGCCTACCCTGTATACTAATGCCCTGTCTGGCACAGCCTGAGACAAGACATCCCAAACGACACCCCGACAGCTGGCCCCAACCTGGACACATAGGACCCGCTATGGCTGTAGGTCGTCATCTCTTCCCAACCTCGGTTTTCAGGCTTCAGAACCTAGACCTTATCTCAATCACTGCCCAGGGGTGAACGTGATGCAGAAATTAGAATTCCTCCTTCCCCATGGCCAGAAACCTTGTGGTTGGCATGTTGTCCAACGTTCAATGTGGGAAAACCTGCATTGTCCGAAAGGCCACGCCAGTGCTTGAGGGCCTCCTAGGGCACAGACATGCATTGTGACCTGCAGCGTGAGTCCCGTATTAAAGTAACGCCTCTCAGTGGCTGGACCAAGATCCTGCATATGGGGCTTGTCATATCCATAGGCCCCCAGGCTTAACCAGAGGGCGAGTATTCCAGTTGTCAGTACCCACTGCTATGCTCTAGAATCCCTCTACTGGGGGGACACTTGAGGCAGAAAACAGGACACTTCCCTTCCCACAGAATGACCCCAAACTCTTGGGGGCTGGACAAACTACCAGAGAGGGAGACTTCTACGACCCATGAGGCAACTCCTACATTAAACGGCCATTGTGGACAAAACATCCAGAGACAAAAGCCTGAGCAACTGCCTCCCTCTCACCCTTCTTTCATATCCAGAGAAGCTCCCCTCATGGACTGTAGATCAGGCCTGCCGTAACCTCGGCCCCAAACCTGAGCTGAGTTAGGGTTTTTGGATGTCTGTCTGCACAGCCATGGCCCACACAGCCTCCAGGCTGGGGTCTCTGGAGCCACACCACAGAACTGTGCCTGCTCTCTCCTAAGAAACTGCCCATTCCATTGGCCACAACTCTACAAAATAGTAGAAACCTCAAGGTCCCCAAGGACATCCCACTACTGCAAGCCGCACTGGACAAATAGGGGCATTATGACACAAGCTGAGCAACTACTACCTCCATGCAGACACACAGACAGATATCCGCAGAGACAGAAGATTGAACCAGACAGGCCCCTAGGCCCTATTATGAACTCTTGCTTTGGTGTCCAGGTATCACTCCTCAGAGGCCTGGGTTCGAAGACCAGCATACTGGGCTTTCCTGAGGCACCAGACAGAAGACCTCTCATCTCCACATGGGAAGCTTCCTTGTTGGAGTTGTGTCAAGCCCTTCGGGTTGGAGAATCCTGCAGAGTCCCTTAGCTACTGCCACATTCCAAGGTCTCCATGGCCACCAACCCACATTATGACTCATGCTCAGGAGAGTCCATTTAAACTCAGCCTTCTGGGTAGCTCACCCAAGAGCCCGCAGATTGAGCGTGCCTTGTCTCCACCAGGCAATGGGAAGGTGAGTTGGCGTTTCTCGGCATCCATGCTTAGGCCCCTGCTCTCGAGTCTTTCTGTATGGGGCATCCTGGAACCATCCAATAGTACTCGACTGTCCTGAAGAAGGAAACTTTGAAGTTTGGAGCAGCTCACAACTCCCAGCGTAGGGAAACCTCCCTGGCCTCATGATGCCCCCACCCCCTTCAGGAAGGGGCCGTCATGGACACAAACTCCAGCTTGAGGCAACATCTGACACTCGCCCTGACCTCACCTGCAGGAGATCTCCATTCAGCCTCTGCAGAGTGGGCCTGCCATGCTCTTGGCCCCAAAACTCGTGCTAGCTTGTGTTTTCAGACTTCCTTCCTCACAATCCTAGCCACACCCCTCCAGTTTGGCAATTCTGGAGACACAATGCAGCACTCTGCCTGCCCTCCAGAAGAAAAATGTTGCCCTATAGAGCTAACCAGAAACGCCAAATGAGTAACAACCTGCATGCCACTCGACCATACCCCAATTATACAGTCTAGCCTGTGCACTAAAGCCCTGTCTGACACAGCCTGAGGGCAGACCTCCAGTCCAACACCCAGACAGCTAGCCGTACACAGAGCATATCACACCCACAATGGCTTTAGGCCATCATCTCTACCCAACCTCAGTTTTCACCTTCAGAACCTAGACATTATCTCCACTCACTGCTCAGGAGTGAACGTGATGCAAGAATCAGAACTTCTCCTTCGCCTTGGCAAGAGACCTAGTGGTTGGCATGTTGTCCAATGTTCATTGTAGGAGAAAGCAGCATGGACTATGAGGCCCCACCTATCCCTGAGGGCCACAATTTGCACAAACACACATTGTGACCCTCAGCGTGAACTCTATCCTCATGTAAAGCCTCTTAGTGACTGGAACAACAGCCCACATATGGGGCTTGCCAAGCCCCTAGTCCCCCAATCTCAACCAGAGTTCGAGATGTCTAGTCACCCCTACTCAGGGCTCTACTCTGGAATCCCTCTTTGGTGGAACACCTGAGGTAAAAAAAAAAAAAAAATTACAGAAAGGACTCTTCCCATCCACAGAATGATCCCAACCCCTTGGGATCAGGCCAAATCACCAGAGAAAGAATTGTCCATGGCCCTTTATGACACCTCGACATTCCAAGGCCACCGTTGACACAAAATCCAGAGACAAAAGCTTGAGCAAGCGCCACATTCTCGCCCTTTGTTCATAGCCCGGAAAATTCTCACGGTCTGTAGATTGAGCCTTCATACATACATCCCCAAACCTAAGCTGAGTTTGTGTTTTCAGACTTCTGTCCCCACAGTCCTGGCCTACACACCATCCAAGCTGGGGCCCCTGGAGACACACCTCAGGACTGTGGCTTCCCTCTCCAGGGGAATTCTGCCATTTCCATTGTCCACAACCCTATAGATTAGGAGAATCCTCCGAACTCCCCGAGGCCATCCCAATAGTGTTGGCTGCCCAGGACAAACAGGGATGATCTTTCACAAGTTAGGAAACTACCTCCACTCAGACCCAGAGACAGATATCCCCATAGAATAAGATTGAACTGGACAGGCACTTAGGCTCTAATCAGATCCATTGCTTTTGTTTCCAGGCATCTCTCCTCAGAGGCCTGGTTTCCAATACCAGCATACGGGGGATTACTGAGGCACTCATCAGAAAAATCTCATCTCCACATAGGAAATGTACTCTTTGGAGCTCCATAAAAACCTCTGTTTAGGAGAATCTTTCAGGGCCCCGGATCAAGCGCCCCATTCCAAGGTCTCCATGGACTTAAACCCACATTATGATCTATCGTCGGGAGAGTCCATGTCAACTCAACCCCCTTGGTTTCTCCCCCAGGGCCTGCAGATCAAACCTGCCTTGTTGCTAGGAGACAACTAGAATGGGAAGCGGGCTGCCCAGGCATCCATCCTTAGAACCCTACTCTGGAGTCGTTCCACATGGGACATCCTAGAGCCATCCAACAGGTCTCAGGTGTCCCACAGAAGGAATCTTTGCAGTCTGGAGCATCTCACAACTCCCATTGTGGGAAAATCTACATGGCCTCTTGAGACGCTCCACTTTATAAAGGGGCCATCATGGACAGAAACTCCAACCTGAGCAAACGTCTGATATTCGCCCTGACTTCAGGTGCATGAGATCTTGATACAGCTCTGCAGAGTGTGCCTTCTGTGCACTCACCCCCAAAACTAAGCCTAGCTTGTGTTCTTAGACTACCGTCCTCACACCCCTGCCCCAAAAGCCCTACAGATTGGCAATACTGGGGCCATAATGCAGCACACTGCCTGCCCTCCAGAAGAAAAACGTTGCCTTATGGAGCTACCTAGAAACCCGAATAAGGATCAACTGAACGCCACTCGACTGCACCCCAAATATGCAGTCTACCCTGTCTAATGCCTTGTCTGACACAGCATGAGCCCACACCTCCAGACCTACGCTCAACAGCTGTCCGCACACTGAGCTCATTGGACCCATCAGGTCCTTAGGTCTTCATCTCTTCCAACCTCAGTTTTCGGGTTTCAGAACCTAGACCTAAACTCCAAACACTGTCCAGGGGTGAACGTCATGCAGAAATCACAACTCTTCCTTCGCCATGGCTGGAAACCTTGTGGTTGGCATATTCTCCAACGTTCAGTGTAGGAGAATCTAGCGTGGCGCATGAGGCACTTCCCATGCTTGAGGGCCTTGTTGGGCACAAATAGGCATTGTGACCCTCAGCATGAGCCGTGTCATCAAGGAAGGCCTCTCAGTGTCTGAATCAAGAGCCCGCCTATTGGACTTGCCATGCCCCTTGGCCCCCAAACTTAAACAGAGGTGGGGATATCCAGTTGTCCCTCCCAAGGACTCTGCTCTGGAATCCCTCTTTTATTGGGACACTTGAGGTACATAAAATAAAATATAAAATAAAATAAAATAAAAAACAGAAAAGACTCCTCCCATCCCACAGAATGTACCCAAACTCTTGGGATCGGGTCAAATCCTCAGAGAAGGAAAGCCATCCACAACCCATGAGGCCACGCCAGCATTCCACCCACATTGTTGACACAAATCCAGAGACAAAACCTGAGCAAGCACCTCAAACTCACCCTTTTTCATATCCCTAAGTGTTATCACAGTCTGTAGATTGGGCGTGCCATACCTATGTCCCCAATCCTAAGCGGAGTTTGTGTTTTCGGACTTTTGTCCCCACAGGCCTGGCCCACACAGCCTCAAGGATGGGCCCCTAGAGCCAAACTCAGAACTGTGCCTGCCCTCTCCAGGGGATTTCTGCCCATTCCATTGGCCACAACCCTATAGATTAGGAGAAACTCCAAAGTCCCGAGGCCATCCCAATATTATAGGCTGCCCAGGACAAACAGGGGCGATCTGACACAAGCTGAGCAACTACATCCCCTCAGATCCTTAGACACGTATCCTCAGGAAAGTGATTGAACCGGACAGGCACCTAGGCCCTAATCATCTCGATTGCTTTTGTTTCCAGTCATCTCTCCTCAGAGGCCTGGTTTCCAATACCAGCATATGGGAGATTCCTTAGGCACTCATCAAAACAATTCTCTTCTCTACATAGGAAACGTACTCTTTAGAGCCCATCAAAACCTCCGGTTATGATCATCCCTCAAGGCCCCGGATCAAGCACCCCATTCCAAGGTTTACATGGACACAAATGCACATTATGACCCATCCTCAACTCACCCATTTCAACACCCCCGCCTCGGTTGCTCCCCTAGATCCAGCAGTCGAACTTGCCTTGGCGCTATGAGACACCTGGAATGGGAGGCAGGCTGCCCAGGCATCCATCCTTAGAACCCTGCTCTGGATAACTTCCTTATGGGATGTCCTGGAGCCATCCCACAGGTCTCGACTGTCCCACAGAAGGAATCATTGCGGTTTGGAGCATCGCACAATTCCCATCGTGGGAAAAACTTAATGTCCTCGTGACACCGTCCCCTTCATTAAGGGGCCGTCATGGACAGAAACTTCGACCTAAGCCAACGTCTGATCCTAGCTCTGTCTTCAGGCATACAGGATCTCGAATCATCTCTGCAGAGGGTGCCTGCCGTCCCCTCACCCCGAAATCTAAGTCTGGCTTGTGTTCTCATAATTTTTTTCTCACACTCCTGGCCCACAAGCCTTCCAGTTTGGGAATTCTGGAGCCACTATGTGGCACTGTGTCTTCCCTCCAAAGAAAAACGTTGCCCTCTGGGGCTACCCAGTAACCACAAATGAGTACCATCCTGCACGAAACTCGACTGCACCCCAATGATACAGTCTAGCCTGGGCACTAATTCCCTGTCTGCCACAGCCTGAGCCTGCACCTCCCAATCCACACTCAACAGCTGGCTGAACACTGAGCACATCAGCCACACCATGGCCTTAGGTCTTCATCTCTTCCCAACCTCAGTTTTCAGGCTTCAGAACCTAGACCTTAAATCCAATCACAGTCCAGGAGTGAAAGTGTTGCAGAAATTAGAACTCCTTCTTCCCCATGGCCAGAAAACTTGTGGTTGCCATATTGTGCAACGTTCCGTGTAGGAGAAACCAGCATGGTACATTAGGCCACGCCCTGACTTGAGGGGCTCCTTGGGCACAAAAACACATTGTGAAACTCAGTGTGAGACCTATCCTCAAGGGAGGCCTCTCAGTGTCTGGACCAAGAACCCACATATGGGGCTTGCCATGTTCTTAGGTCCCAATGTTAACCAGAGGTCTGGTTGTCCAGTCGCCCCTCCCCAGGACTCTGCTCTTGAATCCCTCTTTTGGTGGTCCACCTTAGGTAAAAAAAAATAATAATAATAATAAAAAATAAACAAAAAAACAAGAAAGGCCTCCTCCCTTCCCACAGAATGACCCCAAACTCTTGGGATTGGGTCAAATCCCCAGAAAGGGAGCCTCATCGATGGCCCATAAGGACACCCCGACATTCCATGGCAATCGGTGACACAATTCCAGGAAAAAAAAAAAAAAGCATGAGCCAGCTCCTCACATTCGCCCTTTGTTCATATCCCGAAGAATTCTCCTCACGGTCTATAGATCGGGCCGGCCATACCTACATCCCCCAACCTAAGTGGAGTTTGTGTTTTAAGACTTTTGTCCAAATAGCCCTGGACCACACACGCTCCACACTTGGGTCCCTGGAGCCACACCTCAGGACTGTGCTTCCCTTTCAAGGGAATTCTTCCCATTCCATTGGCCACAACCTTGCAAATGAGGAAAAACCTCCAAAGTCACCGAGGCCATCCCAATAGTGTAGGCCGCCCAGGACAAACAGGGGTGATCTCAAACCAGCTGAGCAACTACCTCCACTCAGACAACAGATGTCCCCAGAGAAGAATATTGAACCGGACAGGCCCCTAGGCCCTAATCAGATCCATTGCTTTGGTTTTCAGGCATCTCTCCTCAGAGGCCTCGTTTCCAATACCAGCATATGGTGGTTTCCTGAGGCACCAATAAGAACAAATCTCGTCTCCCCATGGAAAACTTGCTCATTGGAGCTTTGTCATAACCTCTGGTTAGGAGAATCCTTCAGGGCCCTGGTGCCACTGCCCCATACCAAGGTCTCCATGGACTCAAAACAACATTAAGACCATCCTCAGGAAAGTCCATTTCAACTCAGCCCCCTCTGTTGCTACCCCAAGCCAGCAGATCAAACGTTTCTTGTTGCTAGGAGACAATTGGAATGTGAGGCTGGCTGCCCAGGCATTCATACTTAGAACCCTGTTCTGGAAAAATACCTTATAAGACGTCCTGGAGCCATCCAACAAATCTTAATTGTCCCACAGAAGGAATCCTTGCGGTTTGGAGCATCTCACAACTCCAATAGTGGGAAAACCCCCATGGGCTCATAATGTCCCCCCTTCATGAAGGGGCCAACATGGACAGAAACTCAAACCTGAGCCAAAGTCTGATCCTCGACCTGACTTCAGACGCATGAGATGTCAATTCAGCTCTGCAGAGTGTGCCTGCCGTGTCCTTGCCCCGAAACCTAAGCCTAGCTTGTGTTCTCAGACTTCCGTCCTCACTCTCCTGGCCCACAAGCCCTCCAGTTTGGGAATTCCGAATCCACAATGCAGCACTCTGCCTGCCCTCCAGAAGAAAAACTTTGCCCTATGCTGCTAATAAGAAACCCCAAATGATTTTCTAATGCATGCCACTCGATTGTAAAGCAATTATACAGCCTACCCTGTATACTAATGCCCTGTCTGGCACAGCCTGAGACAAGACATCCCAAACGACACCCCGACAGCTGGCCCCAACCTGGACACATAGGACCCGCTATGGCTGTAGGTCGTCATCTCTTCCCAACCTCGGTTTTCAGGCTTCAGAACCTAGACCTTATCTCAATCACTGCCCAGGGGTGAACGTGATGCAGAAATTAGAATTCCTCCTTCCCCATGGCCAGAAACCTTGTGGTTGGCATGTTGTCCAACGTTCAATGTGGGAAAACCTGCATTGTCCGAAAGGCCACGCCAGTGCTTGAGGGCCTCCTAGGGCACAGACATGCATTGTGACCTGCAGCGTGAGTCCCGTATTAAAGTAACGCCTCTCAGTGGCTGGACCAAGATCCTGCATATGGGGCTTGTCATATCCATAGGCCCCCAGGCTTAACCAGAGGGCGAGTATTCCAGTTGTCAGTACCCACTGCTATGCTCTAGAATCCCTCTACTGGGGGGACACTTGAGGCAGAAAACAGGACACTTCCCTTCCCACAGAATGACCCCAAACTCTTGGGGGCTGGACAAACTACCAGAGAGGGAGACTTCTATGACCCATGAGGCAACTCCTACATTAAACGGCCATTGTGGACAAAACATCCAGAGACAAAAGCCTGAGCAACTGCCTCCCTCTCACCCTTCTTTCATATCCAGAGAAGCTCCCCTCATGGACTGTAGATCAGGCCTGCCGTAACCTCGGCCCCAAACCTGAGCTGAGTTAGGGTTTTTGGATGTCTGTCTGCACAGCCATGGCCCACACAGCCTCCAGGCTGGGGTCTCTGGAGCCACACCACAGAACTGTGCCTGCTCTCTCCTAAGAAACTGCCCATTCCATTGGCCACAACTCTACAAAATAGTAGAAACCTCAAGGTCCCCAAGGACATCCCACTACTGCAAGCCGCACTGGACAAATAGGGGCATTATGACACAAGCTGAGCAATTACTACCTCCATGCAGACACACAGACAGATATCCGCAGAGACAGAAGATTGAACCAGACAGGCCCCTAGGCCCTATTATGAACTCTTGCTTTGGTGTCCAGGTATCACTCCTCAGAGGCCTGGGTTCGAAGACCAGCATACTGGGCTTTCCTGAGGCACCAGACAGAAGACCTCTCATCTCCACATGGGAAGCTTCCTTGTTGGAGTTGTGTCAAGCCCTTCGGGTTGGAGAATCCTGCAGAGTCCCTTAGCTACTGCCACATTCCAAGGTCTCCATGGCCACCAACCCACATTATGACTCATGCTCAGGAGAGTCCATTTAAACTCAGCCTTCTGGGTAGCTCACCCAAGAGCCCGCAGATTGAGCGTGCCTTGTCTCCACCAGGCAATGGGAAGGTGAGTTGGCGTTTCTCGGCATCCATGCTTAGGCCCCTGCTCTCGAGTCTTTCTGTATGGGGCATCCTGGAACCATCCAATAGTACTCGACTGTCCTGAAGAAGGAAACTTTGAAGTTTGGAGCAGCTCACAACTCCCAGCGTAGGGAAACCTCCCTGGCCTCATGATGCCCCCACCCCCTTCAGGAAGGGGCTGTCATGGACACAAACTCCAGCTTGAGGCAACATCTGACACTCGCCCTGACCTCACCTGCAGGAGATCTCCATTCAGCCTCTGCAGAGTGGGCCTGCCATGCTCTTGGCCCCAAAACTCGTGCTAGCTTGTGTTTTCAGACTTCCTTCCTCACAATCCTAGCCACACCCCTCCAGTTTGGCAATTCTGGAGACACAATGCAGCACTCTGCCTGCCCTCCAGAAGAAAAATGTTGCCCTATAGAGCTAACCAGAAACGCCAAATGAGTAACAACCTGCATGCCACTCGACCATACCCCAATTATACAGTCTAGCCTGTGCACTAAAGCCCTGTCTGACACAGCCTGAGGGCAGACCTCCAGTCCAACACCCAGACAGCTAGCCGTACACAGAGCATATCACACCCACAATGGCTTTAGGCCATCATCTCTACCCAACCTCAGTTTTCACCTTCAGAACCTAGACATTATCTCCACTCACTGCTCAGGAGTGAACGTGATGCAAGAATCAGAACTTCTCCTTCGCCTTGGCAAGAGACCTAGTGGTTGGCATGTTGTCCAATGTTCATTGTAGGAGAAAGCAGCATGGACTATGAGGCCCCACCTATCCCTGAGGGCCACAATTTGCACAAACACACATTGTGACCCTCAGCGTGAACTCTATCCTCATGTAAAGCCTCTTAGTGACTGGAACAACAGCCCACATATGGGGCTTGCCAAGCCCCTAGTCCCCCAATCTCAACCAGAGTTCGAGATGTCTAGTCACCCCTACTCAGGGCTCTACTCTGGAATCCCTCTTTGGTGGAACACCTGAGGTAAAAAAAAAAAAAAATTACAGAAAGGACTCTTCCCATCCACAGAATGATCCCAACCCCTTGGGATCAGGCCAAATCACCAGAGAAAGAATTGTCCATGGCCCTTGATGACACCTCGACATTCCAAGGCCACCGTTGACACAAAATCCAGAGACAAAAGCTTGAGCAAGCGCCACATTCTCGCCCTTTGTTCATAGCCCGGAAAATTCTCACGGTCTGTAGATCGAGCCTTCATACATACATCCCCAAACCTAAGCTGAGTTTGTGTTTTCAGACTTCTGTCCCCACAGTCCTGGCCTACACACCATCCAAGCTGGGGCCCCTGGAGACACACCTCAGGACTGTGGCTTCCCTCTCCAGGGGAATTCTGCCATTTCCATTGTCCACAACCCTATAGATTAGGAGAATCCTCCGAACTCCCCGAGGCCATCCCAATAGTGTTGGCTGCCCAGGACAAACAGGGATGATCTTTCACAAGTTAGGAAACTACCTCCACTCAGACCCAGAGACAGATATCCCCATAGAATAAGATTGAACTGGACAGGCACTTAGGCTCTAATCAGATCCATTGCTTTTGTTTCCAGGCATCTCTCCTCAGAGGCCTGGTTTCCAATACCAGCATACGGGGGATTACTGAGGCACTCATCAGAAAAATCTCATCTCCACATAGGAAATGTACTCTTTGGAGCTCCATAAAAACCTCTGTTTAGGAGAATCTTTCAGGGCCCCGGATCAAGCGCCCCATTCCAAGGTCTCCATGGACTTAAACCCACATTATGATCTATCGTCGGGAGAGTCCATGTCAACTCAACCCCCTTGGTTTCTCCCCCAGGGCCTGCAGATCAAACCTGCCTTGTTGCTAGGAGACAACTAGAATGGGAAGCGGGCTGCCCAGGCATCCATCCTTAGAACCCTACTCTGGAGTCGTTCCACATGGGACATCCTAGAGCCATCCAACAGGTCTCAGGTGTCCCACAGAAGGAATCTTTGCAGTCTGGAGCATCTCACAACTCCCATTGTGGGAAAATCTACATGGCCTCTTGAGACGCTCCACTTTATAAAGGGGCCATCATGGACAGAAACTCCAACCTGAGCAAACGTCTGATATTCGCCCTGACTTCAGGTGCATGAGATCTTGATTCAGCTCTGCAGAGTGTGCCTTCTGTGCACTCACCCCCAAAACTAAGCCTAGCTTGTGTTCTTAGACTACCGTCCTCACACCCCTGCCCCAAAAGCCCTACAGATTGGCAATACTGGGGCCATAATGCAGCACACTGCCTGCCCTCCAGAAGAAAAACGTTGCCTTATGGAGCTACCTAGAAACCCGAATAAGGATCAACTGAACGCCACTCGACTGCACCCCAAATATGCAGTCTACCCTGTCTAATGCCTTGTCTGACACAGCATGAGCCCACACCTCCAGACCTACGCTCAACAGCTGTCCGCACACTGAGCTCATTGGACCCATCAGGTCCTTAGGTCTTCATCTCTTCCAACCTCAGTTTTCGGGTTTCAGAACCTAGACCTAAACTCCAAACACTGTCCAGGGGTGAACGTGATGCAGAAATCACAACTCTTCCTTCGCCATGGCTGGAAACCTTGTGGTTGGCATATTCTCCAACGTTCAGTGTAGAAGAATCTAGCGTGGCGCATGAGGCACTTCCCATGCTTGAGGGCCTTGTTGGGCACAAATAGGCATTGTGACCCTCAGCATGAGCCGTGTCATCAAGGAAGGCCTCTCAGTGTCTGAATCAAGAGCCCGCCTATTGGACTTGCCATGCCCCTTGGCCCCCAAACTTAAACAGAGGTGGGGATATCCAGTTGTCCCTCCCAAGGACTCTGCTCTGGAATCCCTCTTTTATTGGGACACTTGAGGTACATAAAATAAAATATAAAATAAAATAAAATAAAAAACAGAAAAGACTCCTCCCATCCCACAGAATGTACCCAAACTCTTGGGATCGGGTCAAATCCTCAGAGAAGGAAAGCCATCCACAACCCATGAGGCCACGCCAGCATTCCACCCACATTGTTGACACAAATCCAGAGACAAAACCTGAGCAAGCACCTCAAACTCACCCTTTTTCATATCCCTAAGTGTTATCACAGTCTGTAGATTGGGCGTGCCATACCTATGTCCCCAATCCTAAGCGGAGTTTGTGTTTTCGGACTTTTGTCCCCACAGGCCTGGCCCACACAGCCTCAAGGATGGGCCCCTAGAGCCAAACTCAGAACTGTGCCTGCCCTCTCCAGGGGATTTCTGCCCATTCCATTGGCCACAACCCTATAGATTAGGAGAAACTCCAAAGTCCCGAGGCCATCCCAATATTATAGGCTGCCCAGGACAAACAGGGGCGATCTGACACAAGCTGAGCAACTACATCCCCTCAGATCCTTAGACACGTATCCTCAGGAAAGTGATTGAACCGGACAGGCACCTAGGCCCTAATCATCTCGATTGCTTTTGTTTCCAGTCATCTCTCCTCAGAGGCCTGGTTTCCAATACCAGCATATGGGAGATTCCTTAGGCACTCATCAAAACAATTCTCTTCTCTACATAGGAAACGTACTCTTTAGAGCCCATCAAAACCTCCGGTTATGAACATCCCTCAAGGCCCCGGATCAAGCACCCCATTCCAAGGTTTACATGGACACAAATGCACATTATGACCCATCCTCAACTCACCCATTTCAACACCCCCGCCTCGGTTGCTCCCCTAGATCCAGCAGTCGAACTTGCCTTGGCGCTATGAGACACCTGGAATGGGAGGCAGGCTGCCCAGGCATCCATCCTTAGAACCCTGCTCTGGATAACTTCCTTATGGGATGTCCTGGAGCCATCCCACAGGTCTCGACTGTCCCACAGAAGGAATCATTGCGGTTTGGAGCATCGCACAATTCCCTTCGTGGGAAAAACTTAATGTCCTCGTGACACCGTCCCCTTCATTAAGGGGCCGTCATGGACAGAAACTTCGACCTAAGCCAACGTCTGATCCTAGCTCTGTCTTCAGGCATACAGGATCTCGAATCATCTCTGCAGAGGGTGCCTGCCGTCCCCTCACCCCGAAATCTAAGTCAGGCTTGTGTTCTCATAATTTTTTTCTCACACTCCTGGCCCACAAGCCTTCCAGTTTGGGAATTCTGGAGCCACTATGTGGCACTGTGTCTTCCCTCCAAAGAAAAACGTTGCCCTCTGGGGCTACCCAGTAAGCACAAATGAGTACCATCCTGCACGAAACTCGACTGCACCCCAATGATACAGTCTAGCCTGGGCACTAATTCCCTGTCTGCCACAGCCTGAGCCTGCACCTCCCAATCCACACTCAACAGCTGGCCGAACACTGAGCACATCAGCCACACCATGGCCTTAGGTCTTCATCTCTTCCCAACCTCAGTTTTCAGGCTTCAGAACCTAGACCTTAAATCCAATCACAGTCCAGGAGTGAAAGTGTTGCAGAAATTAGAACTCCTTCTTCCCCATGGCCAGAAAACTTGTGGTTGCCATATTGTGCAACGGTCCGTGTAGGAGAAACCAGCATGGTACATTAGGCCACGCCCTGACTTGAGGGGCTCCTTGGGCACAAAAACACATTGTGAAACTCAGTGTGAGACCTATCCTCAAGGGAAGCCTCTCAGTGTCTGGACCAAGAACCCACATATGGGGCTTGCCATGTTCTTAGGTCCCAATGTTAACCAGAGGTCTGGTTGTCCAGTCGCCCCTCCCCAGGACTCTGCTCTTGAATCCCTCTTTTGGTGGTCCACCTTAGGTAAAAAATAATAATAATAATAATAAAAAATAAACAAAAAAACAAGAAAGGCCTCCTCCCTTCCCACAGAATGACCCCAAACTCTTGGGATTGGGTCAAATCCCCAGAAAGGGAGCCTCATCGATGGCCCATAAGGACACCCCGACATTCCATGGCAATCGGTGACACAATTCCAGGAAAAAAAAAAAAAAAAAGCATGAGCCAGCTCCTCACATTCGCCCTTTGTTCATATCCCGAAGAATTCTCCTCACGGTCTATAGATCGGGCCGGCCATACCTACATCCCCCAACCTAAGTGGAGTTTGTGTTTTAAGACTTTTGTCCAAATAGCCCTGGACCACACACGCTCCACACTTGGGTCCCTGGAGCCACACCTCAGGACTGTGCTTCCCTTTCAAGGGAATTCTTCCCATTCCATTGGCCACAACCTTGCAAATGAGGAAAAACCTCCAAAGTCACCAAGGCCATCCCAATAGTATAGGCCGCCCAGGACAAACAGGGGTGATCTCAAACCAGCTGAGCAACTACCTCCACTCAGACAACAGATGTCCCCAGAGAAGAATATTGAACCGGACAGGCCCCTAGGCCCTAATCAGATCCATTGCTTTGGTTTTCAGGCATCTCTCCTCAGAGGCCTCGTTTCCAATACCAGCATATGGTGGTTTCCTGAGGCACCAATAAGAACAAATCTCGTCTCCCCATGGAAAACTTGCTCATTGGAGCTTTGTCATAACCTCTGGTTAGGAGAATCCTTCAGGGCCCTGGTGCCACTGCCCCATACCAAGGTCTCCATGGACTCAAAACAACATTAAGACCATCCTCAGGAAAGTCCATTTCAACTCAGCCCCCTCTGTTGCTACCCCAAGCCAGCAGATCAAACGTTTCTTGTTGCTAGGAGACAATTGGAATGTGAGGCTGGCTGCCCAGGCATTCATACTTAGAACCCTGTTCTGGAAAAATACCTTATAAGACGTCCTGGAGCCATGCAACAAATCTTAATTGTCCCACAGAAGGAATCCTTGCGGTTTGGAGCATCTCACAACTCCAATAGTGGGAAAACCCCCATGGGCTCATAATGTCCCCCCTTCATGAAGGGGCCAACATGGACAGAAACTCAAACCTGAGCCAAAGTCTGATCCTCGACCTGAGTTCAGACGCATGAGATGTCAATTCAGCTCTGCAGAGTGTGCCTGCCGTGTCCTTGCCCCGAAACCTAAGCCTAGCTTGTGTTCTCAGACTTCCGTCCTCACTCTCCTGGCCCACAAGCCCTCCAGTTTGGGAATTCCGAATCCACAATGCAGCACTCTGCCTGCCCTCCAGAAGAAAAACTTTGCCCTATGCTGCTAATAAGAAACCCCAAATGATTTTCTAATGCATGCCACTCGATTGTAAAGCAATTATACAGCCTACCCTGTATACTAATGCCCTGTCTGGCACAGCCTGAGACAAGACATCCCAAACGACACCCCGACAGCTGGCCCCAACCTGGACACATAGGACCCGCTATGGCTGTAGGTCGTCATCTCTTCCCAACCTCGGTTTTCAGGCTTCAGAACCTAGACCTTATCTCAATCACTGCCCAGGGGTGAACGTGATGCAGAAATTAGAATTCCTCCTTCCCCATGGCCAGAAACCTTGTGGTTGGCATGTTGTCCAACGTTCAATGTGGGAAAACCTGCATTGTCCGAAAGGCCACGCCAGTGCTTGAGGGCCTCCTAGGGCACAGACATGCATTGTGACCTGCAGCGTGAGTCCCGTATTAAAGTAACGCCTCTCAGTGGCTGGACCAAGATCCTGCATATGGGGCTTGTCATATCCATAGGCCCCCAGGCTTAACCAGAGGGCGAGTATTCCAGTTGTCAGTACCCACTGCTATGCTCTAGAATCCCTCTACTGGGGGGACACTTGAGGCAGAAAACAGGACACTTCCCTTCCCACAGAATGACCCCAAACTCTTGGGGGCTGGACAAACTACCAGAGAGGGAGACTTCTACGACCCATGAGGCAACTCCTACATTAAACGGCCATTGTGGACAAAACATCCAGAGACAAAAGCCTGAGCAACTGCCTCCCTCTCACCCTTCTTTCATATCCAGAGAAGCTCCCCTCATGGACTGTAGATCAGGCCTGCCGTAACCTCGGCCCCAAACCTGAGCTGAGTTAGGGTTTTTGGATGTCTGTCTGCACAGCCATGGCCCACACAGCCTCCAGGCTGGGGTCTCTGGAGCCACACCACAGAACTGTGCCTGCTCTCTCCTAAGAAACTGCCCATTCCATTGGCCACAACTCTACAAAATAGTAGAAACCTCAAGGTCCCCAAGGACATCCCACTACTGCAAGCCGCACTGGACAAATAGGGGCATTATGACACAAGCTGAGCAACTACTACCTCCATGCAGACACACAGACAGATATCCGCAGAGACAGAAGATTGAACCAGACAGGCCCCTAGGCCCTATAATGAACTCTTGCTTTGGTGTCCAGGTATCACTCCTCAGAGGCCTGGGTTCGAAGACCAGCATACTGGGCTTTCCTGAGGCACCAGACAGAAGACCTCTCATCTCCACATGGGAAGCTTCCTTGTTGGAGTTGTGTCAAGCCCTTCGGGTTGGAGAATCCTGCAGAGTCCCTTAGCTACTGCCACATTCCAAGGTCTCCATGGCCACCAACCCACATTATGACTCATGCTCAGGAGAGTCCATTTAAACTCAGCCTTCTGGGTAGCTCACCCAAGAGCCCGCAGATTGAGCGTGCCTTGTCTCCACCAGGCAATGGGAAGGTGAGTTGGCGTTTCTCGGCATCCATGCTTAGGCCCCTGCTCTCGAGTCTTTCTGTATGGGGCATCCTGGAACCATCCAATAGTACTCGACTGTCCTGAAGAAGGAAACTTTGAAGTTTGGAGCAGCTCACAACTCCCAGCGTAGGGAAACCTCCCTGGCCTCATGATGCCCCCACCCCCTTCAGGAAGGGGCCGTCATGGACACAAACTCCAGCTTGAGGCAACATCTGACACTCGCCCTGACCTCACCTGCAGGAGATCTCCATTCAGCCTCTGCAGAGTGGGCCTGCCATGCTCTTGGCCCCAAAACTCGTGCTAGCTTGTGTTTTCAGACTTCCTTCCTCACAATCCTAGCCACACCCCTCCAGTTTGGCAATTCTGGAGACACAATGCAGCACTCTGCCTGCCCTCCAGAAGAAAAATGTTGCCCTATAGAGCTAACCAGAAACGCCAAATGAGTAACAACCTGCATGCCACTCGACCATACCCCAATTATACAGTCTAGCCTGTGCACTAAAGCCCTGTCTGACACAGCCTGAGGGCAGACCTCCAGTCCAACACCCAGACAGCTAGCCGTACACAGAGCATATCACACCCACAATGACTTTAGGCCATCATCTCTACCCAACCTCAGTTTTCACCTTCAGAACCTAGACATTATCTCCACTCACTGCTCAGGAGTGAACGTGATGCAAGAATCAGAACTTCTCCTTCGCCTTGGCAAGAGACCTAGTGGTTGGCATGTTGTCCAATGTTCATTGTAGGAGAAAGCAGCATGGACTATGAGGCCCCACCTATCCCTGAGGGCCACAATTTGCACAAACACACATTGTGACCCTCAGCGTGAACTCTATCCTCATGTAAAGCCTCTTAGTGACTGGAACAACAGCCCACATATGGGGCTTGCCAAGCCCCTAGTCCCCCAATCTCAACCAGAGTTCGAGATGTCTAGTCACCCCTACTCAGGGCTCTACTCTGGAATCCCTCTTTGGTGGAACACCTGAGGTAAAAAAAAAAAAAATTACAGAAAGGACTCTTCCCATCCACAGAATGATCCCAACCCCTTGGGATCAGGCCAAATCACCAGAGAAAGAATTGTCCATGGCCCTTGATGACACCTCGACATTCCAAGGCCACCGTTGACACAAAATCCAGAGACAAAAGCTTGAGCAAGCGCCACATTCTCGCCCTTTGTTCATAGCCCGGAAAATTCTCACGGTCTGTAGATCGAGCCTTCATACATACATCCCCAAACCTAAGCTGAGTTTGTGTTTTCAGACTTCTGTCCCCACAGTCCTGGCCTACACACCATCCAAGCTGGGGCCCCTGGAGACACACCTCAGGACTGTGGCTTCCCTCTCCAGGGGAATTCTGCCATTTCCATTGTCCACAACCCTATAGATTAGGAGAATCCTCCGAACTCCCCGAGGCCATCCCAATAGTGTTGGCTGCCCAGGACAAACAGGGATGATCTTTCACAAGTTAGGAAACTACCTCCACTCAGACCCAGAGACAGATATCCCCATAGAATAAGATTGAACTGGACAGGCACTTAGGCTCTAATCAGATCCATTGCTTTTGTTTCCAGGCATCTCTCCTCAGAGGCCTGGTTTCCAATACCAGCATACGGGGGATTACTGAGGCACTCATCAGAAAAATCTCATCTCCACATAGGAAATGTACTCTTTGGAGCTCCATAAAAACCTCTGTTTAGGAGAATCTTTCAGGGCCCCGGATCAAGCGCCCCATTCCAAGGTCTCCATGGACTTAAACCCACATTATGATCTATCGTCGGGAGAGTCCATGTCAACTCAACCCCCTTGGTTTCTCCCCCAGGGCCTGCAGATCAAACCTGCCTTGTTGCTAGGAGACAACTAGAATGGGAAGCGGGCTGCCCAGGCATCCATCCTTAGAACCCTACTCTGGAGTCGTTGCACATGGGACATCCTAGAGCCATCCAACAGGTCTCAGGTGTCCCACAGAAGGAATCTTTGCAGTCTGGAGCATCTCACAACTCCCATTGTGGGAAAATCTACATGGCCTCTTGAGACGCTCCACTTTATAAAGGGGCCATCATGGACAGAAACTCCAACCTGAGCAAACGTCTGATATTCGCCCTGACTTCAGGTGCATGAGATCTTGATTCAGCTCTGCAGAGTGTGCCTTCTGTGCACTCACCCCCAAAACTAAGCCTAGCTTGTGTTCTTAGACTACCGTCCTCACACCCCTGCCCCAAAAGCCCTACAGATTGGCAATACTGGGGCCATAATGCAGCACACTGCCTGCCCTCCAGAAGAAAAACGTTGCCTTATGGAGCTACCTAGAAACCCGAATAAGGATCAACTGAACGCCACTCGACTGCACCCCAAATATGCAGTCTACCCTGTCTAATGCCTTGTCTGACACAGCATGAGCCCACACCTCCAGACCTACGCTCAACAGCTGTCCGCACACTGAGCTCATTGGACCCATCAGGTCCTTAGGTCTTCATCTCTTCCAACCTCAGTTTTCGGGTTTCAGAACCTAGACCTAAACTCCAAACACTGTCCAGGGGTGAACGTCATGCAGAAATCACAACTCTTCCTTCGCCATGGCTGGAAACCTTGTGGTTGGCATATTCTCCAACGTTCAGTGTAGAAGAATCTAGCGTGGCGCATGAGGCACTTCCCATGCTTGAGGGCCTTGTTGGGCACAAATAGGCATTGTGACCCTCAGCATGAGCCGTGTCATCAAGGAAGGCCTCTCAGTGTCTGAATCAAGAGCCCGCCTATTGGACTTGCCATGCCCCTTGGCCCCCAAACTTAAACAGAGGTGGGGATATCCAGTTGTCCCTCCCAAGGACTCTGCTCTGGAATCCCTCTTTTATTGGGACACTTGAGGTACATAAAATAAAATATAAAATAAAATAAAATAAAAAACAGAAAAGACTCCTCCCATCCCACAGAATGTACCCAAACTCTTGGGATCGGGTCAAATCCTCAGAGAAGGAAAGCCATCCACAACCCATGAGGCCACGCCAGCATTCCACCCACATTGTTGACACAAATCCAGAGACAAAACCTGAGCAAGCACCTCAAACTCACCCTTTTTCATATCCCTAAGTGTTATCACAGTCTGTAGATTGGGCGTGCCATACCTATGTCCCCAATCCTAAGCGGAGTTTGTGTTTTCGGACTTTTGTCCCCACAGGCCTGGCCCACACAGCCTCAAGGATGGGCCCCTAGAGCCAAACTCAGAACTGTGCCTGCCCTCTCCAGGGGATTTCTGCCCATTCCATTGGCCACAACCCTATAGATTAGGAGAAACTCCAAAGTCCCGAGGCCATCCCAATATTATAGGCTGCCCAGGACAAACAGGGGCGATCTGACACAAGCTGAGCAACTACATCCCCTCAGATCCTTAGACACGTATCCTCAGGAAAGTGATTGAACCGGACAGGCACCTAGGCCCTAATCATCTCGATTGCTTTTGTTTCCAGTCATCTCTCCTCAGAGGCCTGGTTTCCAATACCAGCATATGGGAGATTCCTTAGGCACTCATCAAAACAATTCTCTTCTCTACATAGGAAACGTACTCTTTAGAGCCCATCAAAACCTCCGGTTATGAACATCCCTCAAGGCCCCGGATCAAGCACCCCATTCCAAGGTCTACATGGACACAAATGCACATTATGACCCATCCTCAACTCACCCATTTCAACACCCCCGCCTCGGTTGCTCCCCTAGATCCAGCAGTCGAACTTGCCTTGGCGCTATGAGACACCTGGAATGGGAGGCAGGCTGCCCAGGCATCCATCCTTAGAACCCTGCTCTGGATAACTTCCTTATGGGATGTCCTGGAGCCATCCCACAGGTCTCGACTGTCCCACAGAAGGAATCATTGCGGTTTGGAGCATCGCACAATTCCCATCGTGGGAAAAACTTAATGTCCTCGTGACACCGTCCCCTTCATTAAGGGGCCGTCATGGACAGAAACTTCGACCTAAGCCAACGTCTGATCCTAGCTCTGTCTTCAGGCATACAGGATCTCGAATCATCTCTGCAGAGGGTGCCTGCCGTCCCCTCACCCCGAAATCTAAGTCTGGCTTGTGTTCTCATAATTTTTTTCTCACACTCCTGGCCCACAAGCCTTCCAGTTTGGGAATTCTGGAGCCACTATGTGGCACTGTGTCTTCCCTCCAGAAGAAAAACGTTGCCCTCTGGGGCTACCCAGTAACCACAAATGAGTACCATTCTGCACGAAACTCGACTGCACCCCAATGATACAGTCTAGCCTGGGCACTAATTCCCTGTCTGCCACAGCCTGAGCCTGCACCTCTCAATCCACACTCAACAGCTGGCCGAACACTGAGCACATCAGCCACATCATGGCCTTAGGTCTTCATCTCTTCCCAACCTCAGTTTTCAGGCTTCAGAAACTAGACCTTAAATCCAATCACAGTCCAGGAGTGAAAGTGTTGCAGAAATTAGAACTCCTTCTTCCCCATGGCCAGAAAACTTGTGGTTGCCATATTGTGCAACGTTCCGTGTAGGAGAAACCAGCATGGTACATTAGGCCACGCCCTGACTTGAGGGGCTCCTTGGGCACAAAAACACATTGTGAAACTCAGTGTGAGACCTATCCTCAAGGAAGGCCTCTCAGTGTCTGGACCAAGAACCCACATATGGGGCTTGCCATGTTCTTAGGTCCCAATGTTAACCAGAGGTCTGGTTGTCCAGTCGCCCCTCCCCAGGACTCTGCTCTTGAATCCCTCTTTTGGTGGTCCACCTTAGGTAAAAAAAAATAATAATAATAATAAAAAAATAAACAAAAAAACAAGAAAGGCCTCCTCCCTTCCCACAGAATGACCCCAAACTCTTGGGATTGGGTCAAATCCCCAGAAAGGGAGCCTCATCGATGGCCCATAAGGACACCCCGACATTCCATGGCAATCGGTGACACAATTCCAGGAAAAAAAAAAAAAAAGCATGAGCCAGCTCCTGACATTCGCCCTTTGTTCATATCCCGAAGAATTCTCCTCACGGTCTATAGATCGGGCCGGCCATACCTACATCCCCCAACCTAAGTGGAGTTTGTGTTTTCAGACTTTTGTCCAAATAGCCCTGGACCACACACGCTCCACACTTGGGTCCCTGGAGCCACACCTCAGGACTGTGCTTCCCTTTCAAGGGAATTCTTCCCATTCCATTGGCCACAACCTTGCAAATGAGGAAAAACCTCCAAAGTCACCGAGGCCATCCCAATAGTGTAGGCCGCCCAGGACAAACAGGGGTGATCTCAAACCAGCTGAGCAACTACCTCCACTCAGACAACAGATGTCCCCAGAGAAGAATATTGAACCGGACAGGCCCCTAGGCCCTAATCAGATCCATTGCTTTGGTTTTCAGGCATCTCTCCTCAGAGGCCTCGTTTCCAATACCAGCATATGGTGGTTTCCTGAGGCACCAATAAGAACAAATCTCGTCTCCCCATGGAAAACTTGCTCATTGGAGCTTTGTCATAACCTCTGGTTAGGAGAATCCTTCAGGGCCCTGGTGCCACTGCCCCATACCAAGGTCTCCATGGACTCAAAACAACATTAAGACCATCCTCAGGAAAGTCCATTTCAACTCAGCCCCCTCTGTTGCTACCCCAAGCCAGCAGATCAAACGTTTCTTGTTGCTAGGAGACAATTGGAATGTGAGGCTGGCTGCCCAGGCATTCATACTTAGAACCCTGTTCTGGAAAAATACCTTATAAGACGTCCTGGAGCCATCCAACAAATCTTAATTGTCCCACAGAAGGAATCCTTGCGGTTTGGAGCATCTCACAACTCCAATAGTGGGAAAACCCCCATGGGCTCATAATGTCCCCCCTTCATGAAGGGGCCAACATGGACAGAAACTCAAACCTGAGCCAAAGTCTGATCCTCGACCTGAGTTCAGACGCATGAGATGTCAATTCAGCTCTGCAGAGTGTGCCTGCCGTGTCCTTGCCCCGAAACCTAAGCCTAGCTTGTGTTCTCAGACTTCCGTCCTCACTCTCCTGGCCCACAAGCCCTCCAGTTTGGGAATTCCGAATCCACAATGCAGCACTCTGCCTGCCCTCCAGAAGAAAAACTTTGCCCTATGCTGCTAATAAGAAACCCCAAATGATTTTCTAATGCATGCCACTCGATTGTAAAGCAATTATACAGACTACCCTGTATACTAATGCCCTGTCTGGCACAGCCTGAGACAAGACATCCCAAACGACACCCCGACAGCTGGCCCCAACCTGGACACATAGGACCCGCTATGGCTGTAGGTCGTCATCTCTTCCCAACCTCGGTTTTCAGGCTTCAGAACCTAGACCTTATCTCAATCACTGCCCAGGGGTGAACGTGATGCAGAAATTAGAATTCCTCCTTCCCCATGGCCAGAAACCTTGTGGTTGGCATGTTGTCCAACGTTCAATGTGGGAAAACCTGCATTGTCCGAAATGCCACGCCAGTGCTTGAGGGCCTCCTAGGGCACAGACATGCATTGTGACCTGCAGCGTGAGTCCCGTATTAAAGTAACGCCTCTCAGTGGCTGGACCAAGATCCTGCATATGGGGCTTGTCATATCCATAGGCCCCCAGGCTTAACCAGAGGGCGAGTATTCCAGTTTTCAGTACCCACTGCTATGCTCTAGAATCCCTCTACTGGGGGGACACTTGAGGCAGAAAACAGGACACTTCCCTTCCCACAGAATGACCCCAAACTCTTGGGCCTGGACAAACTACCAGAGAGGGAGACTTCTACGACCCATGAGGCAACTCCTACATTAAACGGCCATTGTGGACAAAACATCCAGAGACAAAAGCCTGAGCAACTGCCTCCCTCTCACCCTTCTTTCATATCCAGAGAAGCTCCCCTCATGGACTGTAGATCAGGCCTGCCGTAACCTCGGCCCCAAACCTGAGCTGAGTTAGGGTTTTTGGATGTCTGTCTGCACAGCCATGGCCCACACAGCCTCCAGGCTGGGGTCTCTGGAGCCACACCACAGAACTGTGCCTGCTCTCTCCTAAGAAACTGCCCATTCCATTGGCCACAACTCTACAAAATAGTAGAAACCTCAAGGTCCCCAAGGACATCCCACTAACACAAGGCGCACTGGACAAATAGGGGCATTATGACACAAGCTGAGCAACTACTACCTCCATGCAGACACACAGACAGATATCCGCAGAGACAGAAGATTGAACCAGACAGGCCCCTAGGCCCTATTATGAACTCTTGCTTTGGTGTCCAGGTATCACTCCTCAGAGGCCTGGGTTCGAAGACCAGCATACTGGGCTTTCCTGAGGCACCAGACAGAAGACCTCTCATCTCCACATGGGAAGCTTCCTTGTTGGAGTTGTGTCAAGCCCTTCGGGTTGGAGAATCCTGCAGAGTCCCTTAGCTACTGCCACATTCCAAGGTCTCCATGGCCACCAACCCACATTATGACTCATGCTCAGGAGAGTCCATTTAAACTCAGCCTTCTGGGTAGCTCACCCAAGAGCCCGCAGATTGAGCGTGCCTTGTCTCCACCAGGCAATGGGAAGGTGCGTTGGCATTTCTCGGCATCCATGCTTAGGCCCCTGCTCTCGAGTCTTTCTGTATGGGGCATCCTGGAACCATCCAATAGTACTCGACTGTCCTGAAGAAGGAAACTTTGAAGTTTGGAGCAGCTCACAACTCCCAGCGTAGGGAAACCTCCCTGGCCTCATGATGCCCCCACCCCCTTCAGGAAGGGGCCGTCATGGACACAAACTCCAGCTTGAGGCAACATCTGACACTCGCCCTGACCTCACCTGCAGGAGATCTCCATTCAGCCTCTGCAGAGTGGGCCTGCCATGCTCTTGGCCCCAAAACTCGTGCTAGCTTGTGTTTTCAGACTTCCTTCCTCACAATCCTAGCCACACCCCTCCAGTTTGGCAATTCTGGAGACACAATGCAGCACTCTGCCTGCCCTCCAGAAGAAAAATGTTGCCCTATAGAGCTAACCAGAAACGCCAAATGAGTAACAACCTGCATGCCACTCGACCATACCCCAATTATACAGTCTAGCCTGTGCACTAAAGCCCTGTCTGACACAGCCTGAGGGCAGACCCCCAGTCCAACACCCAGACAGCTAGCCGTACACAGAGCATATCACACCCACAATGGCTTTAGGCCATCATCTCTACCCAACCTCAGTTTTCACCTTCAGAACCTAGACATTATCTCCACTCACTGCTCAGGAGTGAACGTGATGCAAGAATCAGAACTTCTCCTTCGCCTTGGCAAGAGACCTAGTGGTTGGCATGTTGTCCAATGTTCATTGTAGGAGAAAGCAGCATGGACTATGAGGCCCCACCTATCCCTGAGGGCCACAATTTGCACAAACACACATTGTGACCCTCAGCGTGAACTCTATCCTCATGTAAAGCCTCTTAGTGACTGGAACAACAGCCCACATATGGGGCTTGCCAAGCCCCTAGTCCCCCAATCTCAACCAGAGTTCGAGATGTCTAGTCACCCCTACTCAGGGCTCTACTCTGGAATCCCTCTTTGGTGGAACACCTGAGGTAAAAAAAAAAAAAAAATTACAGAAAGGACTCTTCCCATCCACAGAATGATCCCAACCCCTTGGGATCAGGCCAAATCACCAGAGAAAGAATTGTCCATGGCCCTTGATGACACCGCGACATTCCAAGGCCACCGTTGACACAAAATCCAGAGACAAAAGCTTGAGCAAGCGCCACATTCTCGCCCTTTGTTCATAGCCCGGAAAATTCTCACGGTCTGTAGATCGAGCCTTCATACATACATCCCCAAACCTAAGCTGAGTTTGTGTTTTCAGACTTCTGTCCCCACAGTCCTGGCCTACACACCATCCAAGCTGGGGCCCCTGGAGACACACCTCAGGACTGTGGCTTCCCTCTCCAGGGGAATTCTGCCATTTCCATTGTCCACAACCCTATAGATTAGGAGAATCCTCCGAACTCCCCGAGGCCATCCCAATAGTGTTGGCTGCCCAGGACAAACAGGGATGATCTTTCACAAGTTAGGAAACTACCTCCACTCAGACCCAGAGACAGATATCCCCATAGAATAAGATTGAACTGGACAGGCACTTAGGCTCTAATCAGATCCATTGCTTTTGTTTCCAGGCATCTCTCCTCAGAGGCCTGGTTTCCAATACCAGCATACGGGGGATTACTGAGGCACTCATCAGAAAAATCTCATCTCCACATAGGAAATGTACTCTTTGGAGCTCCATAAAAACCTCTGTTTAGGAGAATCTTTCAGGGCCCCGGATCAAGCGCCCCATTCCAAGGTCTCCATGGACTTAAACCCACATTATGATCTATCGTCGGGAGAGTCCATGTCAACTCAACCCCCTTGGTTTCTCCCCCAGGGCCTGCAGATCAAACCTGCCTTGTTGCTAGGAGACAACTAGAATGGGAAGCGGGCTGCCCAGGCATCCATCCTTAGAACCCTACTCTGGAGTCGTTGCACATGGGACATCCTAGAGCCATCCAACAGGTCTCAGGTGTCCCACAGAAGGAATCTTTGCAGTCTGGAGCATCTCACAACTCCCATTGTGGGAAAATCTACATGGCCTCTTGAGACGCTCCACTTTATAAAGGGGCCATCATGGACAGAAACTCCAACCTGAGCAAACGTCTGATATTCGCCCTGACTTCAGGTGCATGAGATCTTGATTCAGCTCTGCAGAGTGTGCCTTCTGTGCACTCACCCCCAAAACTAAGCCTAGCTTGTGTTCTTAGACTACCGTCCTCACACCCCTGCCCCAAAAGCCCTACAGATTGGCAATACTGGGGCCATAATGCAGCACACTGCCTGCCCTCCAGAAGAAAAACGTTGCCTTATGGAGCTACCTAGAAACCCGAATAAGGATCAACTGAACGCCACTCGACTGCACCCCAAATATGCAGTCTACCCTGTCTAATGCCTTGTCTGACACAGCATGAGCCCACACCTCCAGACCTACGCTCAACAGCTGTCCGCACACTGAGCTCATTGGACCCATCAGGTCCTTAGGTCTTCATCTCTTCCAACCTCAGTTTTCGGGTTTCAGAACCTAAACCTAAACTCCAAACACTGTCCAGGGGTGAACGTGATGCAGAAATCACAACTCTTCCTTCGCCATGGCTGGAAACCTTGTGGTTGGCATATTCTCCAACGTTCAGTGTAGAAGAATCTAGCGTGGCGCATGAGGCACTTCCCATGCTTGAGGGCCTTGTTGGGCACAAATAGGCATTGTGACCCTCAGCATGAGCCGTGTCATCAAGGAAGGCCTCTCAGTGTCTGAATCAAGAGCCCGCCTATTGGACTTGCCATGCCCCTTGGCCCCCAAACTTAAACAGAGGTGGGGATATCCAGTTGTCCCTCCCAAGGACTCTGCTCTGGAATCCCTCTTTTATTGGGACACTTGAGGTACATAAAATAAAATATAAAATAAAATAAAATAAAAAACAGAAAAGACTCCTCCCATCCCACAGAATGTACCCAAACTCTTGGGATCGGGTCAAATCCTCAGAGAAGGAAAGCCATCCACAACCCATGAGGCCACGCCAGCATTCCACCCACATTGTTGACACAAATCCAGAGACAAAACCTGAGCAAGCACCTCAAACTCACCCTTTTTCATATCCCTAAGTGTTATCACAGTCTGTAGATTGGGCGTGCCATACCTATGTCCCCAATCCTAAGCGGAGTTTGTGTTTTCGGACTTTTGTCCCCACAGGCCTGGCCCACACAGCCTCAAGGATGGGCCCCTAGAGCCAAACTCAGAACTGTGCCTGCCCTCTCCAGGGGATTTCTGCCCATTCCATTGGCCACAACCCTATAGATTAGGAGAAACTCCAAAGTCCCGAGGCCATCCCAATATTATAGGCTGCCCAGGACAAACAGGGGCGATCTGACACAAGCTGAGCAACTACATCCCCTCAGATCCTTAGACACGTATCCTCAGGAAAGTGATTGAACCGGACAGGCACCTAGGCCCTAATCATCTCGATTGCTTTTGTTTCCAGTCATCTCTCCTCAGAGGCCTGGTTTCCAATACCAGCATATGGGAGATTCCTTAGGCACTCATCAAAACAATTCTCTTCTCTACATAGGAAACGTACTCTTTAGAGCCCATCAAAACCTCCGGTTATGATCATCCCTCAAGGCCCCGGATCAAGCACCCCATTCCAAGGTTTACATGGACACAAATGCACATTATGACCCATCCTCAACTCACCCATTTCAACACCCCCGCCTCGGTTGCTCCCCTAGATCCAGCAGTCGAACTTGCCTTGGCGCTATGAGACACCTGGAATGGGAGGCAGGCTGCCCAGGCATCCATCCTTAGAACCCTGCTCTGGATAACTTCCTTATGGGATGTCCTGGAGCCATCCCACAGGTCTCGACTGTCCCACAGAAGGAATCATTGCGGTTTGGAGCATCGCACAATTCCCATCGTGGGAAAAACTTAATGTCCTCGTGACACCGTCCCCTTCATTAAGGGGCCGTCATGGACAGAAACTTCGACCTAAGCCAACGTCTGATCCTAGCTCTGTCTTCAGGCATACAGGATCTCGAATCATCTCTGCAGAGGGTGCCTGCCGTCCCCTCACCCCGAAATCTAAGTCTGGCTTGTGTTCTCATAATTTTTTTCTCACACTCCTGGCCCACAAGCCTTCCAGTTTGGGAATTCTGGAGCCACTATGTGGCACTGTGTCTTCCCTCCAGAAGAAAAACGTTGCCCTCTGGGGCTACCCAGTAACCACAAATGAGTACCATTCTGCACGAAACTCGACTGCACCCCAATGATACAGTCTAGCCTGGGCACTAATTCCCTGTCTGCCACAGCCTGAACCTGCACCTCTCAATCCACACTCAACAGCTGGCCGAACACTGAGCACATCAGCCACATCATGGCCTTAGGTCTTCATCTCTTCCCAACCTCAGTTTTCAGGCTTCAGAAACTAGACCTTAAATCCAATCACAGTCCAGGAGTGAAAGTGTTGCAGAAATTAGAACTCCTTCTTCCCCATGGCCAGAAAACTTGTGGTTGCCATATTGTGCAACGTTCCGTGTAGGAGAAACCAGCATGGTACATTAGGCCACGCCCTGACTTGAGGGGCTCCTTGGGCACAAAAACACATTGTGAAACTCAGTGTGAGACCTATCCTCAAGGAAGGCCTCTCAGTGTCTGGACCAAGAACCCACATATGGGGCTTGCCATGTTATTAGGTCCCAATGTTAACCAGAGGTCTGGTTGTCCAGTCGCCCCTCCCCAGGACTCTGCTCTTGAATCCCTCTTTTGGTGGTCCACCTTAGGTAAAAAAAAATAATAATAATAATAAAAAAATAAACAAAAAAACAAGAAAGGCCTCCTCCCTTCCCACAGAATGACCCCAAACTCTTGGGATTGGGTCAAATCCCCAGAAAGGGAGCCTCATCGATGGCCCATAAGGACACCCCGACATTCCATGGCAATCGGTGACACAATTCCAGGAAAAAAAAAAAAAAAGCATGAGCCAGCTCCTCACATTCGCCCTTTGTTCATATCCCGAAGAATTCTCCTCACGGTCTATAGATCGGGCCGGCCATACCTACATCCCCCAACCTAAGTGGAGTTTGTGTTTTCAGACTTTTGTCCAAATAGCCCTGGACCACACACGCTCCACACTTGGGTCCCTGGAGCCACACCTCAGGACTGTGCTTCCCTTTCAAGGGAATTCTTCCCATTCCATTGGCCACAACCTTGCAAATGAGGAAAAACCTCCAAAGTCACCGAGGCCATCCCAATAGTGTAGGCCGCCCAGGACAAACAGGGGTGATCTCAAACCAGCTGAGCAACTACCTCCACTCAGACAACAGATGTCCCCAGAGAAGAATATTGAACCGGACAGGCCCCTAGGCCCTAATCAGATCCATTGCTTTGGTTTTCAGGCATCTCTCCTCAGAGGCCTCGTTTCCAATACCAGCATATGGTGGTTTCCTGAGGCACCAATAAGAACAAATCTCGTCTCCCCATGGAAAACTTGCTCATTGGAGCTTTGTCATAACCTCTGGTTAGGAGAATCCTTCAGGGCCCTGGTGCCACTGCCCCATACCAAGGTCTCCATGGACTCAAAACAACATTAAGACCATCCTCAGGAAAGTCCATTTCAACTCAGCCCCCTCTGTTGCTACCCCAAGCCAGCAGATCAAACGTTTCTTGTTGCTAGGAGACAATTGGAATGTGAGGCTGGCTGCCCAGGCATTCATACTTAGAACCCTGTTCTGGAAAAATACCTTATAAGACGTCCTGGAGCCATCCAACAAATCTTAATTGTCCCACAGAAGGAATCCTTGCGGTTTGGAGCATCTCACAACTCCAATAGTGGGAAAACCCCCATGGGCTCATAATGTCCCCCCTTCATGAAGGGGCCAACATGGACAGAAACTCAAACCTGAGCCAAAGTCTGATCCTCGACCTGACTTCAGACGCATGAGATGTCAATTCAGCTCTGCAGAGTGTGCCTGCCGTGTCCTTGCCCCGAAACCTAAGCCTAGCTTGTGTTCTCAGACTTCCGTCCTCACTCTCCTGGCCCACAAGCCCTCCAGTTTGGGAATTCCGAATCCACAATGCAGCACTCTGCCTGCCCTCCAGAAGAAAAACTTTGCCCTATGCTGCTAATAAGAAACCCCAAATGATTTTCTAATGCATGCCACTCGATTGTAAAGCAATTATACAGCCTACCCTGTATACTAATGCCCTGTCTGGCACAGCCTGAGACAAGACATCCCAAACGACACCCCGACAGCTGGCCCCAACCTGGACACATAGGACCCGCTATGGCATAGGTCGTCATCTCTTCCCAACCTCGGTTTTCAGGCTTCAAAACCTAGACCTTATCTCAATCACTGCCCAGGGGTGAACGTGATGCAGAAATTAGAATTCCTCCTTCCCCATGGCCAGAAACCTTGTGGTTGGCATGTTGTCCAACGTTCAATGTGGGAAAACCTGCATTGTCCGAAATGCCACGCCAGTGCTTGAGGGCCTCCTAGGGCACAGACATGCATTGTGACCTGCAGCGTGAGTCCCGTATTAAAGTAACGCCTCTCAGTGGCTGGACCAAGATCCTGCATATGGGGCTTGTCATATCCATAGGCCCCCAGGCTTAACCAGAGGGCGAGTATTCCAGTTGTCAGTACCCACTGCTATGCTCTAGAATCCCTCTACTGGGGGGACACTTGAGGCAGAAAACAGGACACTTCCCTTCCCACAGAATGACCCCAAACTCTTGGGGGCTGGACAAACTACCAGAGAGGGAGACTTCTACGACCCATGAGGCAACTCCTACATTAAACGGCCATTGTGGACAAAACATCCAGAGACAAAAGCCTGAGCAACTGCCTCCCTCTCACCCTTCTTTCATATCCAGAGAAGCTCCCCTCATGGACTGTAGATCAGGCCTGCCGTAACCTCGGCCCCAAACCTGAGCTGAGTTAGGGTTTTTGGATGTCTGTCTGCACAGCCATGGCCCACACAGCCTCCAGGCTGGGGTCTCTGGAGCCACACCACAGAACTGTGCCTGCTCTCTCCTAAGAAACTGCCCATTCCATTGGCCACAACTCTACAAAATAGTAGAAACCTCAAGGTCCCCAAGGACATCCCACTAACACAAGGCGCACTGGACAAATAGGGGCATTATGACACAAGCTGAGCAACTACTACCTCCATGCAGACACACAGACAGATATCCGCAGAGACAGAAGATTGAACCAGACAGGCCCCTAGGCCCTATTATGAACTCTTGCTTTGGTGTCCAGGTATCACTCCTCAGAGGCCTGGGTTCGAAGACCAGCATACTGGGCTTTCCTGAGGCACCAGACAGAAGACCTCTCATCTCCACATGGGAAGCTTCCTTGTTGGAGTTGTGTCAAGCCCTTCGGGTTGGAGAATCCTGCAGAGTCCCTTAGCTACTGCCACATTCCAAGGTCTCCATGGCCACCAACCCATATTATGACTCATGCTCAGGAGAGTCCATTTAAACTCAGCCTTCTGGGTAGCTCACCCAAGAGCCCGCAGATTGAGCGTGCCTTGTCTCCACCAGGCAATGGGAAGGTGAGTTGGCGTGTCTCGGCATCCATGCTTAGGCCCCTGCTCTCGAGTCTTTCTGTATGGGGCATCCTGGAACCATCCAATAGTACTCGACTGTCCTGAAGAAGGAAACTTTGAAGTTTGGAGCAGCTCACAACTCCCAGCGTAGGGAAACCTCCCTGGCCTCATGATGCCCCCACCCCCTTCAGGAAGGGGCCGTCATGGACACAAACTCCAGCTTGAGGCAACATCTGACACTCGCCCTGACCTCACCTGCAGGAGATCTCCATTCAGCCTCTGCAGAGTGGGCCTGCCATGCTCTTGGCCCCAAAACTCGTGCTAGCTTGTGTTTTCAGACTTCCTTCCTCACAATCCTAGCCACACCCCTCCAGTTTGGCAATTCTGGAGACACAATGCAGCACTCTGCCTGCCCTCCAGAAGAAAAATGTTGCCCTATAGAGCTAACCAGAAACGCCAAATGAGTAACAACCTGCATGCCACTCGACCATACCCCAATTATACAGTCTAGCCTGTGCACTAAAGCCCTGTCTGACACAGCCTGAGGGCAGACCCCCAGTCCAACACCCAGACAGCTAGCCGTACACAGAGCATATCACACCCACAATGGCTTTAGGCCATCATCTCTACCCAACCTCAGTTTTCACCTTCAGAACCTAGACATTATCTCCACTCACTGCTCAGGAGTGAACGTGATGCAAGAATCAGAACTTCTCCTTCGCCTTGGCAAGAGACCTAGTGGTTGGCATGTTGTCCAATGTTCATTGTAGGAGAAAGCAGCATGGACTATGAGGCCCCACCTATCCCTGAGGGCCACAATTTGCACAAACACACATTGTGACCCTCAGCGTGAACTCTATCCTCATGTAAAGCCTCTTAGTGACTGGAACAACAGCCCACATATGGGGCTTGCCAAGCCCCTAGTCCCCCAATCTCAACCAGAGTTCGAGATGTCTAGTCACCCCTACTCAGGGCTCTACTCTGGAATCCCTCTTTGGTGGAACACCTGAGGTAAAAAAAAAAAAAAAAATTTCAGAAAGGACTCTTCCCATCCACAGAATGATCCCAACCCCTTGGGATCAGGCCAAATCACCAGAGAAAGAATTGTCCATGGCCCTAGATGACACCTCGACATTCCAAGGCCACCGTTGACACAAAATCCAGAGACAAAAGCTTGAGCAAGCGCCACATTCTCGCCCTTTGTTCATAGCCCGGAAAATTCTCACGGTCTGTAGATCGAGCCTTCATACATACATCCCCAAACCTAAGCTGAGTTTGTGTTTTCAGACTTCTGTCCCCACAGTCCTGGCCTACACACCATCCAAGCTGGGGCCCCTGGAGACACACCTCAGGACTGTGGCTTCCCTCTCCAGGGGAATTCTGCCATTTCCATTGTCCACAACCCTATAGATTAGGAGAATCCTCCGAACTCCCCGAGGCCATCCCAATAGTGTTGGCTGCCCAGGACAAACAGGGATGATCTTTCACAAGTTAGGAAACTACCTCCACTCAGACCCAGAGACAGATATCCCCATAGAATAAGATTGAACTGGACAGGCACTTAGGCTCTAATCAGATCCATTGCTTTTGTTTCCAGGCATCTCTCCTCAGAGGCCTGGTTTCCAATACCAGCATACGGGGGATTACTGAGGCACTCATCAGAAAAATCTCATCTCCACATAGGAAATGTACTCTTTGGAGCTCCATAAAAACCTCTGTTTAGGAGAATCTTTCAGGGCCCCGGATCAAGCGCCCCATTCCAAGGTCTCCATGGACTTAAACCCACATTATGATCTATCGTCGGGAGAGTCCATGTCAACTCAACCCCCTTGGTTTCTCCCCCAGGGCCTGCAGATCAAACCTGCCTTGTTGCTAGGAGACAACTAGAATGGGAAGCGGGCTGCCCAGGCATCCATCCTTAGAACCCTACTCTGGAGTCGTTCCACATGGGACATCCTAGAGCCATCCAACAGGTCTCAGGTGTCCCACAGAAGGAATCTTTGCAGTCTGGAGCATCTCACAACTCCCATTGTGGGAAAATCTACATGGCCTCTTGAGACGCTCCACTTTATAAAGGGGCCATCATGGACAGAAACTCCAACCTGAGCAAACGTCTGATATTCGCCCTGACTTCAGGTGCATGAGATCTTGATACAGCTCTGCAGAGTGTGCCTTCTGTGCACTCACCCCCAAAACTAAGCCTAGCTTGTGTTCTTAGACTACCGTCCTCACACCCCTGCCCCAAAAGCCCTACAGATTGGCAATACTGGGGCCATAATGCAGCACACTGCCTGCCCTCCAGAAGAAAAACGTTGCCTTATGGAGCTACCTAGAAACCCGAATAAGGATCAACTGAACGCCACTCGACAGCACCCCAAATATGCAGTCTACCCTGTCTAATGCCTTGTCTGACACAGCATGAGCCCACACCTCCAGACCTACGCTCAACAGCTGTCCGCACACTGAGCTCATTGGACCCATCAGGTCCTTAGGTCTTCATCTCTTCCAACCTCAGTTTTCGGGTTTCAGAACCTAGACCTAAACTCCAAACACTGTCCAGGGGTGAACGTCATGCAGAAATCACAACTCTTCCTTCGCCATGGCTGGAAACCTTGTGGTTGGCATATTCTCCAACGTTCAGTGTAGAAGAATCTAGCGTGGCGCATGAGGCACTTCCCATGCTTGAGGGCCTTGTTGGGCACAAATAGGCATTGTGACCCTCAGCATGAGCCGTGTCATCAAGGAAGGCCTCTCAGTGTCTGAATCAAGAGCCCGCCTATTGGACTTGCCATGCCCCTTGGCCCCCAAACTTAAACAGAGGTGGGGATATCCAGTTGTCCCTCCCAAGGACTCTGCTCTGGAATCCCTCTTTTATTGGGACACTTGAGGTACATAAAATAAAATATAAAATAAAATAAAATAAAATAAAAAACAGAAAAGACTCCTCCCATCCCACAGAATGTACCCAAACTCTTGGGATCGGGTCAAATCCTCAGAGAAGGAAAGCCATCCACAACCCATGAGGCCACGCCAGCATTCCACCCACATTGTTGACACAAATCCAGAGACAAAACCTGAGCAAGCACCTCAAACTCACCCTTTTTCATATCCCTAAGTGTTATCACAGTCTGTAGATTGGGCGTGCCATACCTATGTCCCCAATCCTAAGCGGAGTTTGTGTTTTCGGACTTTTGTCCCCACAGGCCTGGCCCACACAGCCTCAAGGATGGGCCCCTAGAGCCAAACTCAGAACTGTGCCTGCCCTCTCCAGGGGGTTTCTGCCCATTCCATTGGCCACAACCCTATAGATTAGGAGAAACTCCAAAGTCCCGAGGCCATCCCAATATTATAGGCTGCCCAGGACAAACAGGGGCGATCTGACACAAGCTGAGCAACTACATCCCCTCAGATCCTTAGACACGTATCCTCAGGAAAGTGATTGAACCGGACAGGCACCTAGGCCCTAATCATCTCGATTGCTTTTGTTTCCAGACATCTCTCCTCAGAGGCCTGGTTTCCAATACCAGCATATGGGAGATTCCTTAGGCACTCATCAAAACAATTCTCTTCTCTACATAGGAAACGTACTCTTTAGAGCCCATCAAAACCTCCGGTTATGAACATCCCTCAAGGCCCCGGATCAAGCACCCCATTCCAAGGTCTACATGGACACAAATGCACATTATGACCCATCCTCAACTCACCCATTTCAACACCCCCGCCTCGGTTGCTCCCCTAGATCCAGCAGTCGAACTTGCCTTGGCGCTATGAGACACCTGGAATGGGAGGCAGGCTGCCCAGGCATCCATCCTTAGAACCCTGCTCTGGATAACTTCCTTATGGGATGTCCTGGAGCCATCCCACAGGTCTCGACTGTCCCACAGAAGGAATCATTGCGGTTTGGAGCATCGCACAATTCCCATCGTGGGAAAAACTTAATGTCCTCGTGACACCGTCCCCTTCATTAAGGGGCCGTCATGGACAGAAACTTCGACCTAAGCCAACGTCTGATCCTAGCTCTGTCTTCAGGCATACAGGATCTCGAATCATCTCTGCAGAGGGTGCCTGCCGTCCCCTCACCCCGAAATCTAAGTCTGGCTTGTGTTCTCATAATTTTTTTCTCACACTCCTGGCCCACAAGCCTTCCAGTTTGGGAATTCTGGAGCCACTATGTGGCACTGTGTCTTCCCTCCAGAAGAAAAACGTTGCCCTCTGGGGCTACCCAGTAACCACAAATGAGTACCATTCTGCACGAAACTCGACTGCACCCCAATGATACAGTCTAGCCTGGGCACTAATTCCCTGCCTGCCACAGCCTGAGCCTGCACCTCCCAACCCACACTCAACAGCTGGCCGAACACTGAGCACATCATCCACACCATGGCCTTAGGTCTTCATCTTTTCCCAACCTCAGTTTTCAGGCTTCAGAACCTAGACCTTAAACCCAATCACAGTCCAGGAGTGAAAGTGTTGCAGAAATTAGAACTCCTTCTTCCCCATGGCCAGAAAACTTGTGGTTGCCATATTGTGCAACGTTCCGTGTAGGAGAAACCAGCATGGTACATTAGGCCACGCCCTGACTTGAGGGGCTCCTTGGGCACAAAAACACATTGTGAAACTCAGTGTGAGACCTATCCTCAAGGAAGGCCTCTCAGTGTCTGGACCAAGAACCCACATATGGGGCTTGCCATGTTCTTAGGTCCCAATGTTAACCAGAGGTCTGGTTGTCCAGTCGCCCCTCCCCAGGACTCTGCTCTTGAATCCCTCTTTTGGTGGTCCACCTTAGGTAAAAAAAAATAATAATAATAATAAAAAAATAAACAAAAAAACAAGAAAGGCCTCCTCCCTTCCCACAGAATGACCCCAAACTCTTGGGATTGGGTCAAATCCCCAGAAAGGGAGCCTCATCGATGGCCCATAAGGACACCCCGACATTCCATGGCAATCGGTGACACAATTCCAGGAAAAAAAAAAAAAAAGCATGAGCCAGCACCTCACATTCGCCCTGTGTTCATATCCCGAAGAATTCTCCTCACGGTCTATAGATCGGGCCGGCCATACCTACATCCCCCAACCTAAGTGGAGTTTGTGTTTTCAGACTTTTGTCCAAATAGCCCTGGACCACACACGCTCCACACTTGGGTCCCTGGAGCCACACCTCAGGACTGTGCTTCCCTTTCAAGGGAATTCTTCCCATTCCATTGGCCACAAACTTGCAAATGAGGAAAAACCTCCAAAGTCACCGAGGCCATCCCAATAGTGTAGGCCGCCCAGGACAAACAGGGGTGATCTCAAACCAGCTGAGCAACTACCTCCACTCAGACAACAGATGTCCCCAGAGAAGAATATTGAACCGGACAGGCCCCTAGGCCCTAATCAGATCCATTGCTTTGGTTTTCAGGCATCTCTCCTCAGAGGCCTCGTTTCCAATACCAGCATATGGTGGTTTCCTGAGGCACCAATAAGAACAAATCTCGTCTCCCCATGGAAAACTTGCTCATTGGAGCTTTGTCATAACCTCTGGTTAGGAGAATCCTTCAGGGCCCTGGTGCCACTGCCCCATACCAAGGTCTCCATGGACTCAAAACAACATTAAGACCATCCTCAGGAAAGTCCATTTCAACTCAGCCCCCTCTGTTGCTACCCCAAGCCAGCAGATCAAACGTTTCTTGTTGCTAGGAGACAATTGGAATGTGAGGCTGGCTGCCCAGGCATTCATACTTAGAACCCTGTTCTGGAAAAATACCTTATAAGACGTCCTGGAGCCATCCAACAAATCTTAATTGTCCCACAGAAGGAATCCTTGCGGTTTGGAGCATCTCACAACTCCAATAGTGGGAAAACCCCCATGGGCTCATAATGTCCCCCCTTCATGAAGGGGCCAACATGGACAGAAACTCAAACCTGAGCCAAAGTCTGATCCTCGACCTGACTTCAGACGCATGAGATGTCAATTCAGCTCTGCAGAGTGTGCCTGCCGTGTCCTTGCCCCGAAACCTAAGCCTAGCTTGTGTTCTCAGACTTCCGTCCTCACTCTCCTGGCCCACAAGCCCTCCAGTTTGGGAATTCCGAATCCACAATGCAGCACTCTGCCTGCCCTCCAGAAGAAAAACTTTGCCCTATGCTGCTAATGAGAAACCCCAAATGATTTTCTAATGCATGCCACTCGATTGTAAAGCAATTATACAGCCTACCCTGTATACTAATGCACTGTCTGGCACAGCCTGAGACAAGACATCCCAAACGACACCCCGACAGCTGGCCCCAACCTGGACACATAGGACCCGCTATGGCTGTAGGTCGTCATCTCTTCCCAACCTCGGTTTTCAGGCTTCAGAACCTAGACCTTATCTCAATCACTGCCCAGGGGTGAACGTGATGCAGAAATTAGAATTCCTCCTTCCCCATGGCCAGAAACCTTGTGGTTGGCATGTTGTCCAACGTTCAATGTGGGAAAACCTGCATTGTCCGAAAGGCCACGCCAGTGCTTGAGGGCCGCCTAGGGCACAGACATGCATTGTGACCTGCAGCGTGAGTCCCGTATTAAAGTAACGCCTCTCAGTGGCTGGACCAAGATCCTGCATATGGGGCTTGTCATATCCATAGGCCCCCAGGCTTAACCAGAGGGCGAGTATTCCAGTTGTCAGTACCCACTGCTATGCTCTAGAATCCCTCTACTGGGGGGACACTTGAGGCAGAAAACAGGACACTTCCCTTCCCACAGAATGACCCCAAACTCTTGGGGGCTGGACAAACTACCAGAGAGGGAGACTTCTACGACCCATGAGGCAACTCCTACATTAAACGGCCATTGTGGACAAAACATCCAGAGACAAAAGCCTGAGCAACTGCCTCCCTCTCACCCTTCTTTCATATCCAGAGAAGCTCCCCTCATGGACTGTAGATCAGGCCTGCCGTAACCTCGGCCCCAAACCTGAGCTGAGTTAGGGTTTTTGGATGTCTGTCTGCACAGCCATGGCCCACACAGCCTCCAGGCTGGGGTCTCTGGAGCCACACCACAGAACTGTGCCTGCTCTCTCCTAAGAAACTGCCCATTCCATTGGCCACAACTCTACAAAATAGTAGAAACCTCAAGGTCCCAAAGGACATCCCACTACCGCAAGCCGCACTGGACAAATAGGGGCATTATGACACAAGCTGAGCAACTACTACCTCCATGCAGACACACAGACAGATATCCGCAGAGACAGAAGATTGAACCAGACAGGCCCCTTTGCCCTATTATGAACTCTTGCTTTGGTGTCCAGGTATCACTCCTCAGAGGCCTGTGTTCGAAGACCAGCATACGGGGCTTTCCTGAGGCACCAGACAGAAGACCTCTCATCTCCACATGGGAAGCTTCCTTGTTGGGGTTGTGTCAAGCCCTTCGGGTTGGAGAATCCTGCAGAGTCCCTTAGCTACTGCCACATTCCAAGGTCTCCATGGCCACCAACCCACATTATGACTCATCCTCAGGAGAGTCCATTTAAACTCAGCCTTCTGGGTAGCTCACCCAAGAGCCCGCAGATTGAGCGTGCCTTGTCTCCACCAGGCAATGGGAAGGTGAGTTGGCGTTTCTCGGCATCCATGCTTAGGCCCCTGCTCTCGAGTCTTTCTGTATGGGGCATCAAGGGACCATCCAATAGTACTCGACTGTCCTGAAGAAGGAAACTTTGAAGTTTGGAGCAGCTCACAACTCCCAGCGTAGGAAACCTCCCTGGCCTCATGATGCCCCCACCCCCTTCAGGAAGGGGCCGTCATGGACACAAACTCCAGCTTGAGGCAACATCTGATAATCGCCCTGACCTCACCTGCATGAGATCTCGATTCAGCCTCTGCAGATTGGGCCTGCCATGCTCTTGGTCCCAAAACTCGTGCTAGCTTGTGTTTTCAGACTTCCTTCCTCACAATCCTGGCCACACCTCACTAGTTTGGCAATTCTGGAGACACAATGCAGCACTCTGCCTGCCCTCCAGAAGAAAAATGTTGCCCTATAGGCCTAACCAGAAATGCCAAATGAGTAACAACCTGCATGCCACTCGACCATATCCCAATTTTACAGTCTAGCCTTTGCACTAAAGCCCTGTCTGAAACAGCCTGAGGGCAGTACTCCAGTCCAACACCCAGACAGCTGGCCGTAAACAGAGCATATCACACCCACAATGGCTTTAGGCCATCAACTCTACACAATTTCAGTTTTCACATTCAGAACCTAGACCTTATCTCCACTCACTGCTCAGGAGTGAACGTGATACAAGAATCAGAACTTCTCCATCGCGTTGGCAAGAAACCTAGTGGTTGGCATGTTTTCCAACGTTCAGTGTAGTTGAAACCAGTGTGGCCCATGAGGCCCCGCCCATGTTTATGGGCCACATTGGTCACAAACACACATTGTGTCCCTCACCCTGATCCCAGGCCTCAGGTAAGGCCTCTCAGTGGCTGGATGAAGAGTCAGCATATTCGGCTAGCGATGCCCCTAGGCCCCAAATTTTACCCATAGTTCGGGTTCTCCCTTCACTTTTCCCCAGGGCTCATCTTTGGAATTCCTCTTTTGGCGGGACACCTGAGGAAACAAACCTGAAAGGAGTCCTCCCATTCCACAGATTGACGAAAAACAATTGGGATCGGGCCAAATCCCCAGAGAGAGAGATTCGTCCATGGCCCATGAGGCTTCCCCGACATTCCACGGCCATCTCTGATACAAAATCCAGAGACAAAAGCCTGAGCAAGTGCCTCAGACTCGCTCTTTCTTTATATCCGGAAGAGTTCTTCTCATGGTTTATAGATCGGGCATGCCATACCTACCTCCCCAAAGCTAAGCTGAGTTTGTGTTTTCAGACTTCTGACCCCAAAGTCCTGGGCCACACACCTTCCAGGCTGGGGCCCCTGGAGTCACACATTAGGACTGTGTCTACCCAATCCATGGGAATTCTGCCCATTCCATTGTCCAAAACCGTAAAATTAGGAGAACCCTCCAAATCCCTGAGGCCATCCCAATAGTGCAGGTCGCCTGGGACAAACAATGGCGGTCTGATACCAGCTGAGCATCTACCTCCACTCATACCATAGATGGATGTCCCCTGAGAAGAAGATTGAACCAGACAGGACCCTAGGCCATAATCGGATACATTGCTTTGGTTTACAGGCATGTCTCCTCAAAAGCCTGGATTCCAATACCAGCATAGGGTATTTCTGAGGCACCCATCAAAACAAATCTCGTCTCCACAAGGAAACTTGTGCATCGAGCTATGTCAAAAGCTTAGAAGTATACTTCAGGGTCCCGGTGCCACCGCCCCATTTGAAGGCCCTCATGGACACAAACACACATTAGGACCCATCCTCAGGAAAGTCCATTTCAAGTCAGTCAATCCTGTTGCTCACGCAGAGCCATCAGATCTAAACTCTCTTGTTGCTAGGAGAAAATTGGAATGCGAGACCGTCTTCCCAGTCATCCATCCTCGAACGGTGCCCTGGAGTCATTCCATATGGGATGTCCTGGAGCTGCCCAACAGGTCTCAATTGTCCCGAAGAAGGTATCCTTGAAGGGGGCATCCCACAACACCCAACGTGGGAAAACCTCCATGGCCTCGAGATCCCGCTCCCTTCATGAAGGGGCTGTCATGCACAGAAACTCCAACCTGAGCCAACGTCTGATCCTCGCCCTGACTTCAGATGCATGAGATATTGGTTCAGATCTACAGTGTTCCCTGCCGTGTCCTCGCCCTGATACACAAGTCTAGCTTGTGTTCTCAGACTTCCGTCCTCACACTCCTGGACACGAAGCCCTCAAGTTTGGCAATTCCGGACCGACAATGAAGCACTCTGCCTGCCCTCTAGAAAACAAATTTTGCCTAATGAGCTGCCCAGACAACTTATATGAGGATAAATCTACATGGCACTCGACTTTACCCAAATTATATAGTCTACGGGGGCACTAATGCACTGTCTGACACAACCTGAGCCCGGACCTCCTGACCAACACCCAGACAGCTGACTACACTGAGCACATCAGACCCGCCATGGCCTTAGGTTATCATCTCTTTCCTACCTCAGTTTTCAGGCTTCAGAACCTAGACCTTATCTCCAATCACTGCCCAGGGGTGCTTGTGATGCAAAAATCAGAACTCTTCCTTACCCATGGCTAGAAACCTTGTGGTTGGCATGTTGTCCAACGTTCAGTGTAGGAGAAACCAGGATTCACCATGAGGCCCCGCCCATTCTTGTTTGCGAAGTGGGCATAAACACGCATTGTGACCCTCAGCGTGAGTCCTGTGCTCTAGTAAGTCCTCTCAGTGGCTCGACCATTAGATGTCATAATGGGCTTGACATGTCCCTAGGCCCCAATTTTTAACCAGATTTCTGGTTGTCCGGTCGGCCCTCCCCAGGGCTCTATTCTGGAATCCCCCATTTGGTGGGACACCTGAGGTTAAAAAACAAAACAAGGCAAATCAACAACAACAACAAAACGGACTTCTTCCATCCCCAGAATGACCCAAAACTCTTGGGACGGGGCCAAACCCCCAGAGAGTAAGACTCATCCATTTCCCATGAAGTCACCAGGAAATTTCAAGACCATGAGTGACACGATATCCAGAGACAAAAACTTGAGCACGAGCCTCACACTCGCCCCTTATTCATATAACGAAGAGTTCTCCTCATGATCTGTAGATCAATCCTGCCATACCTATGACCCGAAACATAAGCCGCGTTTGTGTTTTCAGACAACTGTCCAAACAGCTCTGCCTACACACCCTACGGGCTCAGGCCCCTGGAGCCAAACCTGAGGACTGTACTTGCCCTCTACAAGAGAATTGTATGTGCCCAATCCAATGGCCACAACCTACTAATAGGATAAACCTCCAAACTCCCTGAGGCCATCCCAATAGTGGTGGCTCTCCAGGACAAACAGGAGCAATCTGAGCCCATCTGACACCTACATGCACTCAGATGCATAGACTGATGTCCCCAGAGGTAAAAAGGTACGAACAGGCCCCTAGGCACTATTCGGATTCATTGTTGTGCTATCCAGTCATCTCTCCTCAAAGGCCTGGATTTCAATACCAGCATATGGCGGTTTCCTGACTCATCCCTCAGAACAAATCTCATCTACATATGGGAAACTTGCACGTTGGAGCTGTGTCAAAGCCTCTGTTTGAAAAAAACCTTTCAGGGCAACAGTGCCACCGCTTCATTCCAAGATCTCCATAGACACAAAAACATATTAGGATCCATCCACAGGAGAGTCCATTTCAACTCAGCCTCCTGGGTTGCTCCCCCAGATCCAGCAGATCTAACCTGTCTTGTTGCTAGGACACAATTGGAATGCCAGGTGGGCTACCCAGCCATCCATCCTTAGAACACTGCTCGGAATCGTTGCCCTGGAGCCAACCAACAGGTCTCAATTGTCCTGCAGAAGAATCTTTGCAGTTTGGAGCTTCTCACAACTAACATCGTGGGAAAACCCCCACGGCCTCGTGGCCCCCCCGCCCATTCATGAAGGGCCATCAGGGACAGAAACACCAACCTGAGCGATCTTTTGATCCTCGCCCTGACATCATAAGCACGAGATCTCGATTCAGGTCTGTAGATTGTTCCTGACTTGTCCTCACCCAGAAACCTAAGCCTAGCTTGTTCTCAGATTTCCTTCCTCAGACTACTGGCCCACAAGCCTCCAGTTTTAAAACCAGAACTATAATGCAGCACTCTTCCTGCCCTCAGGAAGAAAAACATTGCCCTCTGGGGCTACCCAGAAACTCCAAAAGAGGATCAACCTGCACGCCATTCGACTGTACCCCAAATATATAGGCTGACCTGGGCACTATTGCCCTTTTTGACACAGCCTGAGCCTGGATTACCTGGCCCCACACAGAAAGCTGGCTCCTCACTGAGCACATCGGACCCGCCATGGTCTTAGGTCGTCATCTCTTCCCAACCTCGGTTGTCAAGTTTCAGAACCTAGACCTTATCTCCAATCACTGCCCAGGCTTGAAAGTGATGCAGAAATCACAACTCCTTCCCCGTGGCAAGAAACCATGTGATTGGCATGTTGTCCAACGTTCAGTGTAGTTGAAACCAGTGTGGCCCATGAGGCCCCGCTCATGTTTGCGGGCCACATTGGTCAAAACCACACATTGTGACCCTCACCCTGATCCCAGTCCTCAATAAGGCGTCTCAGTGGCTGGATGAAGAGATAGCATATTGGGCTTGCCATGCCCCTAGGCCCCAAATTTTACCCATAGTTCGGGTTCTCCCTTCACTTTTCCCCAGGGCTCTTCTTTGGAATTCCTCTTTTGGCGGGACACCTGAGGTAACAAACCTGAAAGGAGTCCTCCCTTTCCACAGATTGACGAAAAACAATTGGGATCGGGCCAAATCCACAGAGAGGAAGATTTGTCCATGGCCCATGAGGCTTCCCCGACATTCCACGGCCATCTCTGATACAAAATCCAGAGACAAAAGCCTGAGCAAGCGCCTCAGACTCGCTCTTTCTTCATATCCGGAAGAGTTCTTCTCATGGTTTATAGATCGGGCCTGCCATACCTACGTCCCCAAACCTAAGCTGAGTTTGTGTTTTCAGACTTCTGTCCTCAAAGTCCTGGGCCACACACCCTCCAGGCTGGGGCCCCTGGAGTCACACATTAGGACTGTGCCTACCCAATCCATGGGAATTCTGCCGATGCCATTGTCCAAAACAGTAAAATTTGGAGAACCCTACAAATCCCTGAGGCCATCCCAATAGTGCAGGTCGCCCGGGACAAACAAGGGCGGTCTGATACCAGCTGAGCATCTACCTCCACTCATACCATAGATGGATGTCCCCTGAGAAGAAGATTGAACCAGACAGGACCCTAGGCCATAAACGGATACATTGCTTTGGATTACAGGCATGTCTCCTCAAAAGCCTGGATTCCAATACCAGCATAGAGGTTTTCCTGAGGCACCCATCAAAACAAATCTCGTCTCCACAAGGAAACTTGTGTATCGAGCTATGTCAAAAGCTTAGGAGAATACTTCAGGGTCCCGGTGCCACCGCCCCATTTTAAGGCCCTCATGGACACAAACACACATTAGGACCCATCCTCAGGAAAGTCCATTTCAAGTCAGCCACCCCGGTTTCTCCCGCAGAGCCATCAGATCTAAACTCTCTTTTTGCTAGGAGACAATTGGAATGCGAGGCGGGCTTCCCAGGCATCCATCCTCGAACGGTGCCCTGGAGTCATTCCATATGGGATGTCCTGAGCTGCCCAACAAGTCTCAATTGTCCCGCAGTAGGAATCCTTGAAGGGGGCATCCCACAACTCCCAACGTGGGAAAACCTCCATGGCCTCGAGATTCCGAACCCTTCATGAAGGGGCCGTCATGCACAGAAACTCCAACCTGAGCCAACGTCTGATCCTCGCCCTGACTTCAGATGCATGAGATATAGGTTCAAATCTACAGGGGTACCTGCCGTTCCCTGGCCCTGAAACCCAAGTCTAGCTTGTGTTCTCAGACTTCCGTCCTCACACTCCAGTCCCCAAAGCCCGGAAATTTCGCAATTCCAGACCCACAATGCAGCACTCTGCCTGCCCTCTAGAAAAAAATTTGGCCTAATGAGTCCATTTCAACCCAGATCCAGATTGCTCGCCCAGATCCAGCAGATCTAACCTGTCTTGTTGCTAGGACACTATTGGAATGTAAGGTGGGCTACCCAGGCATCCATCCTTAGAACCCTGCTCGGAATCGTTGGCCTGGAGCCAACAAACATGTCTCAATTGTCCTGCACAAGAATCTTTGCAGTTTGGACCTTCTCACAACTAACATCGTGGGAAAACCCCCACGAACTCGAGACACCGCCCCTTCAAGAAGGGGCCATCAGGGACAGAAACACCAACCTGAGCGATCTTCTGATCCTCACCCTGACTTCAGAAGCACGAGATCTCGATTCAGGTCTGTAGATTGTTCCTGCCTTGTCCTCACCCAGAAACCTAAGCCTAGCTTGTGTTATCAGATTTCCGTCTTCAGACTACTGGCCCACAAGCCCTCCAGTTTGCAAACCAGAACTATAATGCAGCACTCTGCCAGCCTTCAGGAAGAAAAACATTGCCCTGTGGGGCTACCCAGAGACTCCAAATGAGGATCAACCTGCATGCCATTCGATTGTACCCCAAATATATAGGCTGACCTAGGCACTATTGCCCTTTCTGACACAGCCTGAGCCTGGACTTCCTGGCCCCACCCAGAAAGCTGGTCGAACACTGAGCACGCCTGACGAGCCATGTCCTTAGGTCGTCATCTCTTCCCAACCTCGGTTGTCAAGTTTCAGAACCTAGACCTTATCTCCAATCACTGCCCAGGCTTGTAAGTGATGCAGAAATCACAACTCCTTCCCCGTGGCTAGAAACCATGTGGTTGGCATGTTTTCCAATGTTCAGTGTAGTTGAAACCAGTGTGGCCCATGAGGCCCCGCCCATGTTTATGGGCCACATTGGTCACAAACACACATTGTGACCCTCAGCCTGATCCCAGTCCTCAGGTAAGGCCTCTCAGTGGCTGGATGAAGAGATAGCATATTGGACTTGCCATGCCCCTAGGCCCCAAATTTTACCCATAGTTCGGGTTGTCCCTTCGCTTTTCCCCAGGGCTCTTCTTTGGAATTCCTCTTTTGGCGGGACACCTAAGGTAACCAACCTGAAAGGAGTCCTCCCATTCCACAGATTGATGAAAAAGAATTGGGATCGGGCCAATTCCACAGAGAGGAAGATTCGTCCATGGCCCATGAGGTTTCCCAGACAATCCACGGCCATCGCTGATACCGAATCTAGAGACAAAAGACTGAACAAGCACCTCAGACTCGCTCTTTCTTCATATGCTGAAGAGTTCTTCTCATGGTTTATAGATAGGGCCTGCCATACCTACGTCTCCAAACCTAAGCTGAGTTTATGTTTTCAGACTTCTGTCCTCAAAGTCCTGGGCCACACACCCTCCAGGCTGCGGTCCCTGGAGCACACATAAGGACTGTGCCTACCCAATCCATGGGAACTCTGCCCATTCCTTTGTCCAAAACCGTAAAATTAGGAGAACCCTCCAAATCCCTGAGGCCATCCCAATAGGGCAGGTCGCCCGTGACAAACAAGCGCGGTCTGATAGCAGCTGAGCATCAACCTCCACTCATACCATAGATGGATGTCCCCAGAGAAGAAGATTGAACCAGACAGGACCCTGGCCAATCGGATCCATTGCCTTGGTGACAGGCATGTCTCCTCAAAAGCCTGGATTCCAATACCAGCATAGGGGTTTTCCTGAGGCAGCAATCAGAACAAATCTCGTCTCCACGAGGAAACATGTGCATCGAGCTCTGTCAAAAGCTTAGGAGAATACTTCAGGGTCCCGGTGCCACGGCCCCATTCCAAGGCCCCATGGACACAAACACACATTAGGACCCATCCTGAGGAAAGTCCATTTCAAGTCAGCCACCCCGTTTGCTCCCGCAGAGCCATCAGATCTAAACTGGCTTGTTGCTAGGAGACAATTGGAATGCGAGGCTGGCTTCCCAGGCATCCTCCCTCGAACGGTGCTCTGGAGTCATTCCATATGGGATGTCCTGGAGCTGCCCAAAGGTCTCAATTGTCCCGCAGATGAAATTCTTGAAGGGGGCGACCCACAACTCCCACGTGGGAAAAACTCCATGGACACGAGATTCCGCTCCCTTCATGAAGGAGCCGTCAGGCACAGAAACTCCAACCTAAGCCAAAGTCTAATTCTCTCCCTGACTTGAAATGGATGAGATATTGGTTCAGATCTGCAGGGGGTACCTGCCGTGCCCTTGCCCTTAGCCCAAGTATAGCTTTTGTTCTCAGAATTCTGACCTCACTCTCCTGGCCTCAAAGCCCTCATGATTGGTAAATCCGGTCCCACAATTAAGCACATGGCCTGCTTTCTGGAAAAAAAATATTGCCTAAAGAGCTGCCAAGGCACCTTATATGAAGATAAACCTACACGGTACTCGACTTTGCCCGAATTATATAGTCTAACATGGGCACTAATGCACTGTCTTACACAACCTGAGCCCGGACTTCCTGACCAACACCCAGACAGCTGACCGCACACTGAGCACATCAGACCCGTCATGGCCTTAGGTCATCATCTCTTCCCTACCTCAGTTTTCAGGCCTCAGAAACTAGACTTTATCTCTGCCTGGGGGTGAGTGTGATGCAGAAATCAGAACTTCTCCTTACACATGGCAAGAAACCTTGTGGTTGGCATGTTGTCCAACGTTCATTGTAGGAGAAACTAGCATTCACCCTGAGGCCCGCCTATTCTTTAGTGCGACGAGGGCATAAATATGCATTGTGACCCTCAGGGTGAGTCCTGTCCTCTAGTAAGTCCTCTCAGAGCCTGGATCACTAGATGTCATAATGGGCTTGACATAGCCCTAGGCCCCAATTTTTAACCAGATTTCTGGTTGTTCAGTCAACCCTCCCCAGAGCTCTACTCTGGAATTCCTCATGTGGTGAGACAACGGAGGTTAAAAAATGAAACAAAACAAAGCAACAACAACAAAAAAAACGACTTCTTCCATCCCACAGAATGACCCCAACCTCTTTGGAAGGGGCCAAATCCCCAGAGAGTAAGACTCGTCCATTTCCCATGAAGTCACCCGGAAATTTCTCGACCATGAGTGACATGATATGCAGAGACAAAAACATGAGCAATAGCCTCACACTCGCCCTTTTTTCATATACCGAAATGTTCTCCTCATGGTCTGTAGATCAGTCCTGACCTACCTATGACCCGAAACAGAAGTCGAGTTTGTGTTTTCAGACAACTGTCCAAACAGCCCTGGCCTACACACCCTATAGGCTCAGGCCCCTGAAGCCAAACCTGAGGACTGTTCTTGCCCTCGCAAGGGAATTGTGTGAGCCCATTCCAATGGCGACAACGCAACTAAAAGTATAAACCTTTAAATTCCCTGAGGCCATCCCATAGTGTTGGCTTCCAAGGACAAACACGGGCAATCTGAGTTCATCTGAGCACCTACCTGCACTCTGACCCATAGATAGATGTCGCCCGAGGTAAAAAGAAACCAACAGGCCCCTAGGCACTAATCGGATCCATTGCTTTGGTTTCCAGGCATCTCTCCTCAGAGGCCTGGATTTCAATACCAGAATATGGCTGTTTCTTGACTCACCCATCAGAACAAATCTCCTCTACACATGGGAAACTTGCATGGTGGACCTGTGTCAAACCTCTGTTTAGGAGAAGCCTTCAGGGCCCTAGTGCCACCGCTTAATGCCACAGTCTCCATAGACACAAAAACATATTAGGACTCATCCACAGGAGAGTCCATTTAAACTCAGCCTCCTCGGTTGCTCCCCGAGATCTAACAGATCTAGCCTGTCTTGTAGCTAGGAGAATATTGGAATGCGAGGTGGGCTACCCAGCCATCCATCCTTAGAACCCTGCTCAGAATCGTTGGCCTGGAGCCAACCAACTGGTCTCAATTGTCCCACAGTAGAATCTTTGCAGTTTGGAGCTTCTCACAACTCCCATGGTGGGAAAACCACCACGGCCTCGTGAATCCCCCCCTTTATGAAGGGGCCATCAGGGACAGAAAGTCAAACCTGAGGCATCGTCTGATGCTCAACCTGACTTCAGGTGCAAGAGATCTCGATTCAGGTCTGTAGATTGTGCCTGCCATGTCCTCACACATAAAACCTAAGCCTAGCTTGTGTTCTCGGAGTTCCGTCCTCAGACTACCGGCCCATAAGCCCTCCAGTTTGGCAATCCAGAAGTACAATGCGGCACTCTGCCTGCTCCCTGGAAGAAGAACATTGCCCTCTGGGGCTACCCAGAAACCACAAATGAGGATCAACCTGCACGCCATTTGGCTGTACACCAAATATATAGGCTGACGTGGGCACAATTGCCCATTCTGACACAGCCTGAGCCTGGAACTCCTGGCCCCACCCAGACAGCTGGCCACACACTGAGCACATCGGACCTGCCATGGCCATAGGTCGTCATCTCTACCCAACCTCGGTTTTCAGGCTTCAGAACCTTGACCTTATCTCCAATCACTGCCCAGGTTTGAAAATGTTGCAGAAATCCAAACTCGTTCCCTTGGCAAGAAACCTCGTGGTTGGCATGTTGTCCAACTTTCAGTGTAGTTGAAACCAGTGTGGCACATGAGACCCAGCCCATGCTTGAGGGCCACATTGGTCTCAAACACACATTGTGACCCTCAGCCTGAGCCCGGTCCTCAGGCAAGGCCTCTCAGTGGCTGCATGAAGAAAGAGCATATTGGGCTTGCCATGCCCCTAGACCCCAATTTTTAACCATATTTCGGGTTGTCCCTTCACTCTTGCCCAGGGCTCTGCTTTGGAATTCCTCTTTTGGTGGGACACCTCAGGTAACAAACCTTAAAGGAGTCCTCCCATTCCACAGATTCACGAAAAAGAATTGGGATAGGGCCAAATCCACAGAGAGGAAGATTCGTCCATGGCTCATGAGGCCTCCCCGACATTCCACGGCCATCGCTGATACAAAATCCAGAGACAAAAGCCTAAGCAAGCGCCTCAGACTCGCTCTTTCTTCATATCCTGAAGAGTTCTTCTCATGATTTGTAGTTCGGCCGTGCCATACCTACGTCCCCAAACCTAAGCTGAGTTTGTGTTTTTTGAGTTCTGTCCTCAAAGTCCTGGGCCACACACCCTCCAGGCTGGGCCCCTGGAACCACACATTAGGACTGTGCCTTTCCAATCCATGGGAATTCTGCCCATTCCATTATCCAAAACCATACAAATTAGGAGAAACCTCCAAATTCCCTGAGGCCATACCAATGGTGTAGGTTGTCCGGGACAAAAAAGGGCCGTCTGACACCAGCTGAGCATCTACCTCCACTCATACCATAGATGGATGTCCCCAGAGAAGAAGATTGACCAGACAGGACCCCAGGCCATAATGGGATCCATAGCTTTGGTTTACAGGCATGTCTCCTCAAAAGCCTGGTTTCCAATACCAGCTGAGGGCTTCTCCTGAGGCACCCATCAGAACAAATCTCGTCTACACATGGGAAACTTGCATGTTGGAGCTCTCTCAAAGCCTCTGGTTAGAAGGACATTTCAGGTTCCCGGTGCCAGCGCCTCATTCCAAGGTCTCCATGGAGACACACCCACATTAGGACCCATCCACAGGAGAGTCCATTTCAACTCAGCCCCCTCAGTTGCTCCCCCTGATCCAGCAGATCTAACCCGTCTTGTCGCTAGGAGATGATTGGAATGAGAGGCAGGCTTCCCAGCCATCCATACTTAGAACCATTCTCAGAATGATGCTGTATGGGAAGTCCTGGAGCCAACCAACAGGTCTCAATAGTCCCGCAGAAGAATCTTTACTGTTTGGAGCATCTCACAACTCCCATCGTGGGAAAACCTCCATGGCCTCGTGATCCCGCCCCCTGCGCTTCATGAAGGGGCCATCAGGGACAGAAGCTCCAACCTGAGCGATCGTCTGATCCTCGCCCTGACTTCAGATGCAGGACATCTTGATTCAGCTCTGCAGAGTGTGCCTGCAGTGCCCTTGCCCAGAAACGTAAGTCTAGTTTGTGTTCTCAACTTCCATTCTCACATTCCTGGCCCACAAGCCCTCCAGTTTGGCAATTCCAGAACTACAAGGCAGCACTCTGCCTGCTTTCCGGAAGAAAAACATTGCCCTCTGGGGCTACCCAGATTCCCCAAATGAGGATCAACCTGCATGCCACTTGACTGGACCCCAATTATACAGGCTGCCCTGGGCACTACTGCCCTTTCTGGCACAGCCTGAGACTGAACCTCCTGGCTCGCACCCACCCAGCTAGCCACATACTGAGCACATCGGACCCGCCATGGCCTTAGGTCATCATCTCTTTCCAACCTCGGTTTTCAGGCTTCAGAACCTAAACCTTATCTCCAGTCACCACCCAGGGTTGAACATGATGCAGGAATCAGAACTCCTTCCCCATGGCAAGAAACCTTGTGATTGGCATGTTGTCCAACGTAAAGTGTAGTTGAAACCAGTGTGGCCCATGAGGCCCTGCAGATGCTTGAGGACCAAGACGGTCACAAACATGCATTGTGACCCTCAACGTGAGCCCAGTTCTCAAGTAAGGCCTCTCAGCGGCTGGACCAAAAGACAGCATATTGGGCTTGCCATGCCCCTAGGCCCCAATTTTTAACCAGATTTCTGCTTGTCCAGTCTCCCCTCCCCAGGGCTCGGCTTTGGAATCCCTCTTTTGGTGGGACACCTGAGGTAACAAAACTGAAAGGACTCCTCCCATCCCACAGTTTGACCCAAAACAATTGGAATCGGGCCAAATCCACAGAGCGGAAGACTTGTCCATGGCCCATGAGGCCTCCCTGACATTCCACGCCCATCGTTGACACAAAATCCAGAAACAAAAGCCTGAACAAGTGCCTCACAATCTCTCTTTCTTCATATCCGGAAGAATTCTCCTCACGGTCTGTAGATCGGGCCTGCCATACCTACGTCCCTAAACCTAAACTGAGTTTGTGTTTTAGACTTCTGTCTCCACAGTCCTGGTGCACACACCCTGCAGGCTGGGGCCCCTGGAGCCACATCAAAACTGTGCCTTCCCTCTCCACGGGAATTCTGCCCATTCCATTGTCCATAATCATAAAATTAGGAGAAACCTCCAAAGTCCCCAAGGCCTTCACAATAGTGTAGGCCGCCTGGGACAAACAAGGGCCATCTGACACCAGCTGAGCATCTAACTCCACTAATACCTTAGATGGATGTACACAGAGAAGAAGATTCAACCGGACAGGCCCCTAGGCTCTAAACTGAGCCATTGCTTTGGTTTCCAGTTATCTCTCTTCAGAGGCCTATATTCCAATAACAGTATATGGGGGTTTCCTGAGGCACCAATCAGAACAAATCTCGTCTCCACATGGGAAACTTGTCCTTTGGAGATGTCTCAAAACCTCCGGTTAGGAGAATCCTTCAGGGCCCATGCACCAACGCCCCATTCCAAGGTCTCCATGGACACAAACCCACATTAGCATCCATCCTCAGGAGAGTCCATTTCAACTCAGCCCCCTTGGTTGCTCTGACAGAGCCAGCATATCAAACCTGTCTATTTGCTAGGAGACAACTGCAATGTGAGGCGGGCTTCCCATGCATCCATCCTTAGATCCCTGCTCTGGTGTCATTCTGTATGGTATGTACTGGAGTGATACAAAAGGTCTCAATTGTTGATCAGAAGGAATCCTTGTTGTTTGGAGCATCTCACAACTTCCATTGTGGGTAAACCTCCATGGACTGGAGATGCTGTCCCCTTCATAAAGTGGCCAGAATGGACAGAAATTCAAACCTAAGCCTAGGTTTGAACCTCGCCCTGACTTCAGATTCATGATATCCCGATTCAGATCTGCAGAGGGTGCCTGCCGTGCCCTCGCCCAGAACCTACGCCTAACATGTGTTCTCAGACTTCCGTCCTCACACTCCCCGTCCACAAGGCATCCACTTTGGAAATTCCGGAGCCACAATGCAGCACTCTGCCTGTTCTCCAGAAGAAAAACATTGCCCTTGGGGCTACCCAGAAATGCCAAATAAAGATCAACCTGCACGGCACTCAGTTGTACCCCAATTATACAATCTACCCTGGGCACTAATGCCCTGTCTGACACAGCCCAAGCTTTGACCTCCCGACCAACACCCAGACAGCTGGCTCCACGCTGAGCATATCGGACCCAACATGGTCTTAGGTCGTCATCTCTTCTCAACCTCGGTTTTCAGACTTCACAACCTAGACCTTATCTCCAATCACTGCCCAGGGGTGAATGACATGCAGAAATCAGAATTAATACTTCCCCATGGCAAGAACTCATGCGGTTGACATGTTGACTATCATTCAGTGTAGGAGAAACAAGCATGCACCATGAGTCCCCACCCATGCTTGAGTACCACGAGGGCATAAACACGCATTGTTACCCTCAGCATGAGTTCTGTCCTCAATGAAGGCCTCTCAGTGGCTGGACCATTAGAAGGCATATTGGGCTTGCCATGCCCCTAGGCCCGTATTTTTAGTTAGATTTCTTGTTGTCCAGGGCTCTGCTCTGGAAACCCTCTTTTGGTGGGACACCTTAGTTAACAAAACTGAATCCCACAGATTAACCCAAAACAATTGGGATCTGGCCAAATCAACAGAGAGAAAGACTCTTCCATGGCCCATGAGGACTCCTCGACATTCCACAGCCATCATTGACACAAAATCCAGGGGCAAAAGCCTGACAAGTGTCACACTTTCACCCTTTATTCATATCCCAAAAAGTTCTCCTCATAGTCTGTAAATCGGACCTGCCATACCTATGTCCCCAAAGCTAAGCTGAGTTTGTGTTTTCAGACATCTGTCCCCACAGTCCTTGCCCACACACCCTCAAGGCTGGGCCCTTGGAGCCACACATCAGGTCTGTGCCTGCCCACTCCACAGGAATTCTGCCCATGTCATTGTCCATAATCATACAATTTAGGAGAAACCTCCAAAGTCCCCGAGGCCATCCCTATAGTGTAGGCCGCCCGGACAAACAGGAGCGGTCTGACACCAGCTGAGCAACTACCTCCATTTCATAAAATAGACAGATGTCGACAGAGAAGAAGATTGAACCAGAGAGGCTCCTAGGACCTAATTGGATGCATTGCTGTGGTTTCTATGTATCTCTCCTCAGAGGCCTGGTTCTAATACCAGCATATGTGGGTTTCCTGAGGCACCAATTAGAACAAATCTTGTCTCCACATGGAAAACTTGCTCTTTCGAGTTGTTTCAAAATCTCCGGTTAGAATCCTTTAGAGCCCTGGGGCCACCACCCCATTCCAACGTCCTCATGGACACAAACACACATTAAGACCCATCTTCAGGAGAGTCCATTTCAACTCAGCACCCACGATTGCTCCTGCATAGCCATCAGATCGTACCTGTCTTGTGGCAGGGAGACAATTGGTGTAAGAGGCAGTCTGCTCAGGCATCCATCCTTAGAACCCGTCTCTGTAGTCATTCCATATGGGATGTCCTGGAGCCATCCAACAGTTCTCAATTTTCCCGCAGAAGGAATCCTTGCAGTTTGGAGCGTCCCACAACTCCCAACGTGGGAAAACCTCCATGGCCTCGAGATTCCACCCCTTTGATGAAGGGGTCATCATGGACAGAAACTCCAACCTGTGCCTAAGTCTGATCCTCGTCCTGACTTCAGATGAATGAGATTTTGATTCGGATCTGCAGAGGGTGCCTGCCGTGCCCTCGCCCTGAAACTTAAGTTTAGCTTATGATCTCAGACTTACGTCCTCACACTCCTGGTCCCGACGCCCTCAAGTTTGGCAATTCTGGACCCACAATGCTGCACTCTGCCTGCCCACCAGAAGAAAAATGTTGCCCCAGTGAGCTTCCCTGACACAACAAATGAGGATGAACCTACATGGAACTCAACTGTACCCAAATTATACATTCTAACCTGGGCACTAATGCACTGTCTGACACAGCCTGAATCCATACTCCTGAACAACACCCAGAAAGCTGACCGCACACTGAGCACATCGGACCCTCCATGACCTTAGGTTATCATCTCATCCCAACCTCGATTTTCTGGATTCAGAACTTAGATCTTATCTCCAGTCACTGCCCAGGGGTGAACATGATGCAGAAATCAGAATTCCTCCTTCCCCATGGAAAGAAACCTTGTGGTTCGTATGTTGTCCAAAGTTCAGTGTAGGAGAATCAAGCATGGCCCATGAGTCCCCGCCCATGCTTGATGCCTACATTGGGCACAAACATGCATTGTGACCCTCAGTGTGAGCACTGTACTCAAGTAAGACCTCTCAGTGGCTGGACCAAGGTACCCCATATGGGGATTGCCATGCCCTTAGGCCCCCAATCTTATACAGAGTTTGGGTTGTCCAGTCGCCCCTTCCCAGGGTTCTGCTCTGGAATCCCTCTTTAGTGGCACACCTGAGGTAAAAAAAAAAAAAAAAACAGAATGGACTCCTCCCATCCCACGGAATGACCCCAAAATATTGGGATCATCCAAATCCCATGGTCCATGAGGACGCCCCTACATTCCACGGCCATCAGTGACACAAAATCCAGAGTCAAAAGCCTGAGCAAGTGCTTCACACTCACTCTTTGTTCATATCCTGAAGAGTTTTCCTCAAGGTCTGTAGATCGGGCCTCCCATACCTATGTCCCCAAACCTAAGACGAGTTTCTGTTTTCAGACTTCTGTCCCCACAGCTCTGACCCACACACCCTCCATGCTTGAGCCCCTAGAGCCACACCTCAGGATTGTGCCTTCCCTCCCCAAAGGAATTCTGCCCATTTCATTGGCCACAAACTTGCAAATTAGGAGAAACCTCCAAAGTCAAAGTGGCCATCCCAATAGTGTAGACTGCCCAGGACAAATAGGGGCAATCTGACACCAGCTGAGGAACTACCTCCACTCAATCCCATAGACAGATGAACCGAGAGAAGAAGATTAAACCAGACAGGCCCCAGGCCCTAATCAGATCCATTGCCTTGGTTTCCAGGCATCTCTCCTCAGAGTTCTGGTTTCCAATACCAGCATATTGGGGGTTACTGAAGCACCAATGAGAACAAATCTTGTTTCCCCATGGGAAAAATGCTTCTTGGAGCTGTGTCAAAACCTCTGGTTAGGAGCATCCTTCAGAGCCCTGGTGCCACTGCCCCATTCCAAGGTCTCCATGGACACAATCCCACATTATGATCGATCCTCAGGAGAATGCATTTCAACTCAGCCCCCTCGGCTGCTACATCATAGGCAGCAATCAAACGTGCCGTTTCGCTAGGAGACAATTGGAATGCATGGCCGGATGCCCAGGCATCCATCCTTAGAACCCTGCTCTGCAATTGTTCCATATGGGATGTCCTGGAGCCATCCAACAGGTTTCAACTGACCCGCAGAAAATCCTTGTGGTTTGGAGCATCTCACTACTGCCATCATGGGAAAACACCAATGGCGGTGTGATGACCCCCCTTCATGAAGGGGCCATCATGGACAGAAACTCCAACCTGAGCCAACATATGAACCTCGCCCTGACCTCAGATGCATGAAATCTAAATTCAGCTCTGCAGAGTGTGCCTGCCATTTCCTCGCCCTGAAACCAAAGCAAAGCTTCAGTTCTCAGACTTACATCCTTGCATTCCTGGCCACAAGGCCTCCAGTTTGGCAGTTCTGGAGCCAGAATGCAGCACTCTGCCTGCCCTCCAGAAGAAAGACTTTGCCTTATGGGGCTACGGAGAAACCCCAAATAATTATCTTCTGCATGCCACTCAACTGTACCCCAATTATACAGCGTATCTGGGCACAAATGCCCTGTCTGGCACAGCCTGAGTGCAGACCTCCTGAACGACACCTAGAAAGCTGGCCCCAAACTGAACACATCGGACCCGCCATGGCCTTAGGTCGTCATCTCTTCCAAACCTCGGTTTTCAGGCTTCAGAACCTAGACCTTATCTCCAATTAGTGCCCAGAGGTGAACGTGATGCAGAAATCAAAACTCCTCCTTCCCCATGGCAAGAAACCCTGAGGTTGGCATGTCCAAGGTTCACTGTAGGAGAAACCTGCAAGCTCAATGAGGTCCCGCCCAATATTGAGGACCACCTTGGGCACAAACACACATTGTGACCCTCAGCATGAGTCCACTATTCAAGTAACGTCTCTCAGTGGCTGGACCAAGAATCTGCATATGGGCTTGCCATGCCCATAGGACCCCAGGCCTAACCAGAGGGTGGGTATTCCAGTTGTATGTACCCAGTGCTCTGCTCTAGAATCCCTCTATTGTGGGGACACATGAGGCAGAAAACAGGACTCCTCCCTTCCCACAAAATGACCCCAATCTCTTGGGAGCCTGACAAATCACCAGAGAGGGAGACTTCCATGGCCCATGAGACCATGCTTACATTAAATGACCATCATGAATACAACATCCAGAGACATAAGCCTGAACGACCGCCTCTCACTCGCCTTACTTTCTAATCACAATGAGCTCCCCTCACGGACTGTAGATCACTCCTGCCATAACCTCAGCCCCAAACCTCAGCCGAGTTTGTGTTTTTGGATGTCTGTCCCCACAGCCCTGGCCCACACAGCCGCCAGGCTGGGGCCTCTGGAGCCACACCACAGGACTGTCCTGCTCTCACCAAGTAGACTATGCCCATTCCATTGCCCATAACCCCACAGAATAGGAGAAACCTCAAGGCCCCAGAGGACATCCCACTACTATAAGCCTCTCTGGACAAAGGCATCCTGACACAAGCTGAGCAACTACCTCCATGCAGAAACACAGACAGATGTCAGCAGAGACAGTAGATTGAACCAGACAGGCCCCTGGGCCCTAATCTGAACTCTTGCTTTGGTTTCCAGGTGTCACTCCTCAGAGGCCTGGGTTTGAAGACCAGCATCTGGGGCTTTCCTGAGACACCAAACAGAACAACTATCGTCTCCACATGGGAAGCTTCATTGTTGGAGCTGTGTCAAACCCTTCGGTTTGGAGAAACCTGCAGAGTCCCTGAGCCACCGCCACATTCCAAGGTCTCCATGGCCACCAACCCACACTATGACTCATCCTCAGGAGAGTCCATTTCAACTCAGCCCTCTGAAAAACCCGCCCAAGAGCCTGCAGATTGAGCCTGCCTTGCCCCAAGCAGCCAGTGGGAATGTGAGGTGGCATTTGCAGACATTCATGCTTAGACCCCTTCTCTCGAGTCTTTCTGTAGGGGTCATCCTAGAACCATCTCATAGTACTCGACTGTCCTACAGAGGAGACCTTGATGTTTGGGGCAGCTCATAACTCCCAGCGTTGGGAAACCTCCGTGGCCTCATGACGCCCACACCCCCTTCAGGAAGGGGCCATAATGGACACAAACTCCAACCTGAGGCAACGTCTGATACTCGCCCTGACCTCAGATGCAGGAGATCTTGATTCAGTCACTGCAGAGTGGGCCTGCCATGCCCTCGGCCCCAAACCTAACGCTAGCTTGTGTTTTCAGACTTCCCTCTTCACACTCCTGGCAAACAAGCCCTCCAGACTGGGAATTCCAGAACCACAACACAGTTTTCTGCCTGCCCACCAGAAGAAAAACGTTGCCCTATTGGGCTCTCCAGAAACCACAAATGAGAACCAACCTGCTCTGGCCTCGACCACACCCTAACTGGAAAGGCTACCCTGGTCAGTAATGCTCTGTCTGACACAGCCTGACGTCCCGACAGACAAGGAAACAGCTGGCTGCACACTAAGCACATCAGACAGGCCATGGCCTTATGCCGTCATCTCTTCCCAACCTGGGTTTTCAGACATCTGACCCTAGATATTATATCAAATCCTGGCAAACGTGGGTAACTGAAGCACAAATCAGATCTTCTCCTTCCCCATGGCTGGAAAGCTTGCTGTTGGCATGGAGTCATACCTTCAGTGTAGGAGAAACCTTCATGGTCCCTGAGGCCAAGCCTAAACTTGAGTGCCTCCTTGGGTACAAACTCGCATTGGGACCATCAGCATGGGTCCCATGTCGAAGTAAGGTCTCTCAGGGCCTGGACCAAGAGCCCGCATATGGGGCTTGCCAAGCCCCTATGATCCCAATCTTCACAAGAGCTCGAGTATTCCATTTGCTCGAACCCAGGACTGTGATCTGGAGTCCCTCTCCTGGAAGAACACCTGAGCCAGACAGCAGGACTCCACCCTTCCCACAAAATGTCCCCAAAATCTTAAGAGCTGGACCAACTACTCAGAGAGGGAGACTCTTCCATAGCCCCTGAGGTCACCCCTACATTCCACGGCTATGGGAGACAAAACATCCAAAGACAAAAGCTTGCGTGACTGCCTCCCATTTGCCCTTCTTTCATAAGCTGAGGATCTCCTCTCACGGTCTGTGGGTCCATCCTGCCATGCTCTCGGCTCCACACCCAAGCCGAGTTTGTGTTTTCAGACTTCTGTGCCCACAGCCCGGACCCACACACCCTCCAGGCTAGGGCCTATGGAGACACACTGAAGGACTGTGCCAGTCCTCTCCAAGAAAACTGTACCCAATCCATTGGCCACAACCCTAGAGATTAGGAGAATCCAATAAGGTCTCCAAGGCCATGCCTCGGCCATGGACTAAGAGGGGCACTCTGACACCAGCTGAGCAACTATCTCCACTTAGATACTCAGACAGTGTCCCCAGAGACAGAAGATTGAAACGGACAGGCATCTAGGCTCTAATCTGACCCCTAGCTTTGGTTTCCAGGTGTCTCTACTCAGAGAACTGGTTTGAAGACCAGTATCTGGGGCTTTTCTGAGGCACCAAAGAGAACCTGTCTCATCTCCACATAGGGATCTCTTTTTAATTGGAGCAATATTACACCCTTCGGTTAGGCGAATACTTCATGGCCCCTGAGCTGCCAACATATTCCAAGGTCTCCATGCACACAAACCCACATTATGACCCATCCGCAGGAGAGTCCATTTCAATTCAGCCCCCTAGTTAGCTCGCCCCAGAGCCAGTAGTTCAAACATGTCTTGTCACAAAGAGCCAATGGGAATGTGAGGTATGCTGTACAGGCATCCATCCTTCGAATCCTGCTCTCCAGTCTTTCCGTATGGGACATCCTGGAGCCATTCAACAGGACTCGACTGTCCAGCAGATGGAAAGCTTGTGGTATGGGTCAACGCACAAACTAGAGTTTGTGCTGGTGTCTAAGGTGCTGTGCAGGATTCTCCAATCTTGAGGGTTTGGCACAGGTCGAAGGGCATGGTTTCCTACTGGGGACAGGAGATATTCTATTGTGTGGCTCAGGGACCACATGTTGTATCCTAAGTTGGTATTTCAGAACAGGACCCTGAGGACAGATGCCTGAAAACCTAATCTAGTGTTCCAATGACGTCCTAGGAGCATGTCAGGTACAATCTTCTGACCCAGGAACATTGAAATGGCTGTCTGCTTGGATGTAGGTGATCAGGGCGTTTCAGACTGGCATTTGTGTCCAGTGCTGCCGACAATATTGGGTCGGGCTCAGGGCTCTTGCGTGTTTCTCCTAAACTGGAAGGTTTGGGCAGGTTTGACGGGCACAGTTTCCTTGGGGATGGCAGGCCCAGTCATGTGTTGTGGATCCAGAGACCCTGTCCTGGAGGGAATATGAGCCATGGTTTTGGGAGAGAAGTCTGCAAACACAAATGTGGGTTATGGTTAGTGGAAAGGTGATCACAGGCCCAATGAGTAGACCTGGAGTGCAGCTTGTCAGGAGTAATTAGGGTGACTGAAAGGCAGTAGCACAGGCTTTTCTCTCTATATTGTGTGTCCAGGATGGCCTTGGAATGCAGGTATAGTCTCATGGGTCCATGGGAAACTTTTCCTCTCTATGGATCTGTGCAGCTCATAGTTTGGTGGCTTTTTTGGGGAAGGGAAGAGTGTTGTTTTCCATCTTATGGGTGCCCCAAAACAGGGATTCCAGATACAGGCTCTTTTTCTGGGCATCTGGGACTTCCCACCAAGGGTTAGGATTTGCACCTAGGGGTGTATGAGGCCTGCAATGCGGGATCATGATGGTGCAACTGAGAGGGATTGTTTGAAAGCTTGCTCAGGCTGAGTCTCACAATGCCTGTTTGCTCCCATGGCGGCCCTCAGGAGTGGGAGTGGTCTCATTGGTCATATATCTGGCTCCCTCTTAGAGAGTTGGACACCCAACCCAACAGCCAAATGTCCTGCCATGAGGAAGGATGAGTTCTCTTCCGTCAGGTTCCTCTGTGCTTCAGGTTGCCCCATTCGCAGGGTTTCCAGCAAGGTCTCGAGATAGGTGCCTGAATACCAAGGATGGGTGGAGATGACGTACTTGGGTCATAGCAATCCCCAATGCTAGATATGAGGCCTAAAACTCGGTCGGGGCTCAGGCTCTGTCAGACACAACGCTAGTGGCCATGGCAGCCTTTATATCAGAGTAGATTCGAGGGCGGAGCAGATCGATCCTCATGTGGAGTTTCTTGGGAAGATTCCCAGGCATTTGTTCATTCAATAGGGAAGGCAGAATGCTGTGTTGTGGCTCCAGGTTTCCCAATCACGAGAGCTTGGGAACCAGTCAGTTTTGGGTGGAATTGTAAACAAAAGCTATGGTTCAATTCAGTGCCAAGCAGAAGGCAGTTCCAATTTGTAGCAGTTTACTCGAGACATCCAGCACTGGAATAAGGGTGGATGTCAGATGCTTGCTCACACTAGAGTTTTTGTCTATGATGACCGACAAGTGGAGGGGTGGTATAAAGAGGCCATGGAGGAGTTCACATGCTGAGGCCTGTGAACTGCTGCAAAAAGTAACATTTCTTTGTACAGTGTAGGTGAAGTCTGGTTTGTTTACTCTAGGTTTCCCCATGTGGAAAGTTTGTGAAGAAGAGCTCTCCAGCATGGATGCCATGAAAGCACACCTCCATTGACAATTGCAGCTGAGGAACATGGCAGATTCGTTCTGGTGACTCTGGGACAAAGTGCCAAGGCCTTGAGTTGACATGGGATCTCTTGCAGATGGGTCACAATGCTTGTTTGTTACCAGGGAGAACTTAGAATGTGCTGGTTGCTAAGGTGCCATGCAGGATTCTCCTACCCTGAGGGTTTGGCACAGGTCGAAGAGCATGGTATTCTTCTGGAGACAGGGGATGTTCTGTCGTGTGGCTCAGAGACCACATGATGTGTCATAGATTGGTATTTCAGAACAGGCCCCTGAGGACAGATGCCTAAAAACCTAACAGGGTTCCATTGAGAGCCTAGGGGCATTTTAGGTTCAATCGTCTATCTCACGATCATTGACTTGGCTATTTCCCTGGATGTAGGTGATAAGGGTGTTTCAGACTGCGCATTTCCATCCCGAGTGGCCGGCAATATTGGTGTGGGCTCAGGGGCCACACAGGTTTCTCCTAATCTGGAAGGTTTGGGCAAATCTGATATGCACAGTGTCCTTGGGGTTGGCAGCCAGAGTTCTGTGGTGTGGCTCCAGAGATAACATTCTGGTGGGCATGTGAGCCATGGTTTTGGGAGAGAAGTCTGCAAACACAAATACAAATTAGGGTGAGTGGCGAGGTGATCACAGGCCCAATGCGTAGACCTGGAGGGAAGCTCCTCATGAACTATAATTAGGGAGACTGGAAGGCAGTAGCACAGGATTTTCTCTTTGGATTGTGTGTCCAGCATGGCCTTGGAATGCAGGTGTGGTCTCATGGGTCCATGGGAGTCTTTTCCTCTCTATGGATCCTGGTGGCTCTCCATAGTTTGGTGGCTTTTTCGGGGGAAAGGAGAGTGATGTTTTCCACCTTATGGGTGCCCCAAAACAGGGATTCCAGAGACGGGCTCTGGTTCATGGCATCTGGGACATCACAACAAGTGCTAGGATTTGGGCTTAGGGGCATATTAGGCCTGCAATGCGGGTTCATGGTGGTGCAACAGAGAAGGATTGTTTGAAAGCATGCTCAGGCTGAGGGTCACAAGGCCTGTTTGCCTCCAGGGCATCCCTGAGGAGTTTGTGTGGTCTCACTGGACTTGTAAATGACTCCCCCTTTCAGGGTTGAACACCCATCCTAACAGCCAAGTTTCCTGATATGAAGAAGGAGGAGTTCTCTATTGTGCCTCAGGATGCCCCATTGTCAGGAATTCCAGCAAAGGTCTGGGGACAGGTGCCTGAATACCAAGGATGGGTAGAGATGAAATACTTGAGCCATGGCATTCCCAAATGCTAGATGTGGGGCTCAAACTCTGGTGACTGACACTAGGTCTGGGCTCAGGCTCTGTCAGACACAGCACTAGTGGCCAGGGCAACCTATAAATCAGGGTCCCTACGATATAGGGCCGAGCAGATTGATCCTCATGTGGGGTTTCTGGCCAGACTCACCAGGCACTTGTTTCTATCGGGAAGGCAGAAGGCTGTGTTGTGTCTCCATAATTCGCTATCAAGAAGGCTTGGGGACCAGTCGGGTGAGGAAGCAATTGTAAACACAAGCTACAGTTCAATTCACTGCCAAGCGGAAGGCAGTTCCTGTGTCCAGCAGCTTTTTCGAGATATCCAGCACCTTAGTAAGGGAGGACGTCGGATATTTGCTCACACTGGAGTTTGTGTCTATGATGACTGACAAATGGAGGGGTGGCGTCAAGAAACCATGGAGGGATTTTCACGTTGAGACTCATGAGCTGCTCCAAATAACAAGGTTTCGTTCTACTGGAAAGGTGGAGTGTGGTTTATTTGCTCCAGGGTCCCCCATGTGGAAAGTTTGGGTAGCAGAGCTCTACCGCATGGATGCCTGGAATGTTCAACTTCATTGACCATTGCAACTGAAGAACATGGCAGATTTATTCTGGTGTCTCTGTAGCAAAGTACCAAGTCCTTGATTTGACATGGAATCTCTTGCAGATGGGCCACACAGCTGGTTTGTTACCAGGTAGATCTTAGAATGTGCTGGTGGCTTAGTAGTTGTGCAGGAATCTACTACTCTGGGATTTTGCACAGATTGTAGGGCACGGTTTCCTTCTGGGGACAGGAGATGTTCTGTTGTGTGGCCCAGGCACCACATGTTGTATCATAAATTCGCATTCTAGAACAGGCCTCTGAGGACACATGTCTGAAAACCGAATCAATGGTTCCAATGACGTCCTAGGGGCATGTTAGGTTCATTATTCTGACTCAGGACCATTGACTTGGCTGTGTTCCTGGATGTAGGGGATCAGGGTATTTCAGACTGTGCATTTGTGTTCAGAGTGGCCGCCGAAATTGGGGTAGGCCCAGAGGCCTTGTAGGTTTCTCCTAATCTAGACAGTTTGGGCAACTGTGATGGAAACAGTTTCCTTGTGGATGGCAGGGACAGTCCTGCAGTGTGGATCCAGAGACCCCATCCTGGAGGGCATGTGTGCCATGGTTTTGGTAGATAAGTCTGCAAACACAAATTCGAATTAGGGTGAGTGGCGAGGTGATCACAGGCCCAATGCATATACCTTGAGAGCAGCTCATCTGGAACTGTAATTAGGGTGAATGGAAGGCAGTAGCACAGGCTTTTCTCTCCGGATTGTGTGTCCAGGATGGCCTCGGAATGCAGGTGTGTTCTCCTGGGTCCATGGGAGACATTGCCTCTCTATGGATCCTGGTGGCTCCTCATAATTTGGTGACATTTTTGGGGAAGGGATGAGTGCTGTTTTCCATCTAAAGGGTGCACCAAAACAAAAATTCCAGAGATGGTCTCTGGGTCTGGGCACCTCGAAAATCCCACCAAGTTTTATGATTTGAACCTACAGGCATACCAGGCCTGAAATGAGGGATCATTGTGGTGAATCTGAGAGGGATTTTTTGAAAGCATGCTCAGGGTGAGGGTCACAATGCCTGTTTGTGCCAAGGGTAGTCCTCAGGAGTGTGTGTGGTGTCATTGATGTTGTAACTCGCTCCCTCTTTGAGGGTAGAACACCCATCCCAAAAGCCAGGTTTATTGCCATGGGGAAAGAAGAGTTCTCTATTGTGCTTCAAGTTCCCTAATTGGCAGGGATCCCTGCCAAGGTCTGGGGACAGGTGCCTGAATATCAAGGATGGGTAGAGATGACATACTTGGGCCATGGCAATCCCAAATGCTAGATATGGGTCCTGCTCTCTAGTGGCTGAAACTCAGTCGAGGTCAGGCTCTGTCAGACACGGCACTAGTGGCCATGGCAGCCTATAAATCGGTGTTGACTCGAGGGCCGACCTGATTGATCCTCATGTGGGTTTTCAGGGCAAACTCACCAGGCATTTCTTTATTCGATGGGGAAGGCAGAATGCTGCGTTGTGGCCCCAGATTTCCCTATCAAGAGGGCTTAGGGACCAGTCAGGTGAGGATGGAATTGTAAACACAAGCTATGGTTCAATTCAGTGCCAAGTGGAAGGCAGTTCCAATGTGCAGTGGTTTATTCAAGACATCCAGCACCGGGATAAGGGTGCATGTCAGATGTTTGCTTAGACTGGAGTTTGTGTCTATGATGACCGACCAATGGAGTGGTGGCATCAAGAGGCCATGGAGCAGTTTACACGCTGAGGCCTGTGAGTTGATCCAAACATAAGGTTTCCTTCTACTGGACAGGGGAGGTCTGGTTTGTTTACACCAGGTTCCCCCATGTGCAAAGTTTGGGTAGCATAGTACTCGCACGTGGATACTGGAAAGCACACCTACATTGACCATTGCACCTAAGGAACATGGCAGGTTCTTTCTGGTTGCTCTAGGGCAAAGTACCAAGGCCTGGTTTCTAATGAAGTTGGGTCACAATGCAGTTTTGTTACCACGGAAATCTTACTATGTGCTGGTGGCTAAGGGGCCATGTATGATTAGTCTATCCTGATGGTTTGACACCGGTCGAAGAACACGGTTTTTTTCTGGGTATCGGAGATGTTCTGTTGTGGAGCTCACGGACCAAATGTTGTATCATAAGTTGGTATTCCAGAACAGGCCTCTGAGGACAGATGCCTAAAAACTTCATCTAGGGTTCAAATGAAGTCCAAGGGGAATTTCAGGTTCATTCATCAGACTCACGGCCATTGACTTCGGTGTCTGCCTATATGTAGGCAATCAGGGTGTTTCTGACTGTGCCTTTGTGTACAGAGTGGCCTCCAATATTCGGGTGGGCTCTGGGGCCTTGCAGGTTTCTCCTAATCTTAAAGGTTTAGGCAAATTTGTGGGCACGGTTTCCTTGGGGGTGGCAGGCACAGTCCTGTGGTGTGGCTCCAGAGACTCCATCGTGGAGGGCATGTAAGCCATGGTTTTGGGAGAGAAGTCTGCAATCACAAACTCGGATTAGGTTGAGTTGCGAGGTGATCGTAGGCCCAATGCATAGACCTGGAGGGCAGATCGTCAGGAACTGTAAATCACGTACCTCGAAGGCACTAGCACTGGCTTTTGTATCTGGATTGTGTGTCCATGATAGCCTTGGAATGCAGGTGTGTTCTAATGTTTCCATGAGAGTATTTTCCTCTCTACGGATCCTGGAAGCTCCCAATAGTATGGTGGCTTTCTCGTTTGAATGGAAGAGTGCTGTTTTCAATCTTAGATGTTCCCCAAAAAGGGATTCCAGAGAAGGGCTGTGAGTCTGGGTGCTTGGAACATCCCACCAGGATTAGGATTTGGGCCTAGGGGAGTACCAGGCCTACAATGTGTGACTTGGAGGTACAACTGAGAGCGTTTGTTTGAAAGCATGCTAGTCTGAGTGTCACAATGCCTGATGTGATTAGGGCAGCCCTTATGAGTGGGAGTTGTCTCCTTGGCCATGCAGCTGGCTACCACTTTAATGTAGGACACCCATCCCAACTACGAGGATTCCTGCCATGGAAAAGGAAGAATTCTCTATTGTGCCTCAGGTTCCCCCATTAGCAGGTATTCTAGCAAATGTCTGGGGACAGATGCCTGAATACCAAGGATGGGTAGAGATGAGGGACCTGAGACATGGCCAGTCTCACATGCCTGACTCTCTGAGTAGCTGACATGAATTGAGCACTCAGGCTCTGTCAGAAACAGAACTAGTGGTCAGGGCTGAGTATGAATCAGGGATCCCTCAAGGGCTGAGCAGATTGATCCTCATGCAGAGTTTCTGGGCAGAATCACCATGCCCTTCTTCTTTCTAAGGGGAAGGCAAAAAGCTGCGTTGTGGCCCCAGAATTCCCTATCAAGCGGGCTTGGGGACCAGTAGGGTGAGGATGGAATTGTAAACTCAAGCTAAGGTTCAATTCAGTGCCATGCAAAAGGCAGTTCCATTGTGCAGTGTCTGATTCCAGATATCCAGCACCTGAGTAAAGGTGAAAGTCAGACATTTCCTCATGCTGGAGTTTATGTCTATGATGACCGATGAATGGAGGGGTGGCGTCAAGAGGCCATGGAGGATTTCACATGCTGGGGCTTGTGAGATGCTTCAAACAGCAAAGTTTCCTTCTACCACACAGGGGGAGTCTGGTTTATTTGCTCCAGGGTCCCCCATGTGGAAAGTTTGAGTAGCAGAGCACTCCCACGTGGATGCCTGAAAAGCACACCTCCATTAAAATTGCAGCTGAGAAACATGGCCAATTCGTTCTGGTGGCTCTTGGGCGAATTACCAAGGCCTGGAGCTGACATGAAGTCTCATGAAGATGGGTCATAATGCAGGTTTGTTACCATGGAGACCTTACAGTGTGCTGGTGGCTAAGGGACCATGTAGGATTCATCTACCCTGAGGGTTTGACACTGGTCAAAGGGCACGGTTTCCTTCTCGGACCAGAGATGTTCTGATGTGGGGCTAACGGACCAAATGTATCATAATTTGGCATTGCAGAACAGGCCTCTGAGGATAGATGCCTGAAAATTTAATCTAGGGTTCCAATAAAATCCTACCGGAATGTCAGGTTCAATCCTCTGACTCAGTATCATTGACTTCAATGTCTGCCTAGATGTAGGTGATCAGGGTGTTCCAGACTGTACATTTGTGTACAGAGTGGCTACCAGTATTGGGGTGGGCTCAGATAGGGCAATTTGATGGGCACAGTTTCCTTGGCAATGGTGGGCACAGTCCTGTGGTGTGGCTCCAGAGACCCCATGCTGGAGGGCATGAGAGCCATGGTTTTGGGAGGGAAGTCTGCAAACACAAATGCGGGTTAGGTTTAGTGGCGAAGTGATTGTAGGCCCAATGCATACTCCTGGAGGGAAGCTCCGTGTGAAATGTAAATCGCATGCCTCAAAGGAGGTAGCACAGGCTTTTTTATCTGGATTGTGTATCTACGATAGACTAAGAATGCAGGTGTGGTCTCAGGTGTCCATGGGTGATATTTCCTCTCAAGTATCCTGGCGGCTCCTTATAATGTGGTGGCTTTCTCAGAGAGGAAAGAGTTGTGTTTTCCATATTAAGGGTGTCCCATAACAGGGATTGCAGAGAAGTGCTCTGGCTCTGGGCACCTGGAAATACCCACCAAGGGTTATGATTTGGGCATAGGGGCTTACCAGGCCTCCAATGCAAGTCCTGGAGATACAACTGAGAGCGTTTGCTTGAAAGCATGCTCAGGCTGAGGGTCACTATGCAAGCTTTTGCATAGGGTGGCCCTCAGGAATGGGGGTGGTCTCAATGGCCATTCAGTAGGCTAACACTCTGAGTGTTGGACACCCTTCCGAACTTACAGGAATCCTGCCATGGGGAATGAGGATTTCTCTATTGTGATTCAGGTTCCCTCATTGGTAGGGATTCCAGGAAAGGTCTGGGGACACATGCCTGAATACCAAGGATGGGTAAAGATGACGGCTCTGTTCCGTGGCCAGTCTAACATGCGGGATATGGGCCCCGCCTTCTAGGTGGCTGACACGAGGTCGGGGCTTAGGCTCTGTCAGACACAACACTAGGGGCCAGGGCTGTCTATAATTCAGGGTTCCCTCAAGGGACAAGTAGATTGATCATAATGTGGAGTTTCTGGGCAGACTCACCAGGCCCTTCTTCTTTCTATTGGGAAGGCAGAATGCTGTGTTGTGGCTGCAGAATTCCCTATCATGAGGGCTTGTGGACCAGTAGGGTGAGGATGGAATTGTAAACCCAAGATATGAATAAATTCAGTGACAAGCGAATGGCATTTCCAGTGTGCAGCGGCTGATTCGAATATCCAGCACCTGAGTAAGCGCAGACGTCAGATGTTTGCTCAAGCTGGAGTTTGTGTCTATAATGACCGACAAATGGAGAGGAGTTGAAAAGAGGTCATAGAGGATTTCCCCCACTTGAGCTTGTGAGATGCTCCAAACAGCCAGGTTTCCTTCTACAGGACAGGGCAGTCAGATTTGTTTGCTCGAGAGTTCCCCATGTGGAAAGTTTGGGTAGCAGAGCACTCCCACATGGATGCCTGGAAAGCACACTTCCACTGAACATTGCAGCTGAGGAACATGGCAGGTTCTTTCTGAAGGCTCTGGGGTGAAGTACCAAGGCCTGTAGTTGACATGGAATCTCATGAAGATGGCTCACAATGCTGGCTTGTTACCAGTGAGATCTTAGAATCTGCTGGTGGCTACGGGCCAAGTAGGATTCATCTACCCTGAGGGTTTGACACAGTTCCAAGAGCACGGCTTCCATCTAGAGAAAGGAGATGTTCTGTTGTGGGGATCAGGGACCATATGTTGTATCTTAAGTTGGTACTCCAGAACAGGTCTCTGATTACAAATGCCTGAAAACCTAATCAGGGGTTACAATGAGGTCATAGGAGCATGTCAGGTTCAATCTTCTGACTGAGAAACACTGACTTGGGTATCTGCCTGGATTCAGGTGATCAGCGTATTTCAGACTGCACATTTGTGTCCAGAGGGGCCTCCAGTATTGGGGTGGGCTCAGGGGACTTGCAGGTTTCTCCTTATCTCGAAGTTTTAGGCAAATGTGACGGACACATTTTCCTTGGGGATGGCAGGCACAGTCCTTTGGTGTGGCTCCAGAGACCCCATCCTGGAGGAAATATGAGCCATGGTTTCGGGATAGAAGTCTGTAAGCACAAACTCGGGTTAAGGTTAGTGGTGAGGTGATCGCAGGCCCAATGCATAGACCTGGAGGGCAGCTCGTCTGGAACTATAAATTAGTTGCCTTGAAGGTGGTAGCACAGGCTTGTGTATCTGGCTTTTGTGTCCAGGATGGCCTCGGAATGCAGGTGTGGTCTCATGGATCCATGGGAGATTTTTCCTCTCAAGGATCCTAGCGGCTCCCTATACTATGGTGGCTTTCTTGGCGAAGGGGAGAGTGCTATTTTCCATCTTAGGGGTGTCCCAAAACAGGGATTCCAGAGACAGGCTGTGTTTCTGGGCCCCTGAAAAATCCCACCAGGTGTTAGGATTTGTGCTTAGGGGCATATCAGGCCTGCAAATTTGGATTCTGGAATGCAACTGAGAGTGTTTGTTTGAAAGCATGCTCATGTTGGGGGTCACAATGCCTGCTTGTGTCCAGGGCGGCCCTCATGAGTGGGCGGGTTATCATTGGCCATTCAGCTGGCTACCACTCTGAGGTCTGGAAACCCATCCCAAGAGCCATCATTCCTGCCATGGGGAAGGAGGATTTCCCTATTGTGCTTCTGGTTCCCCCATTGGCAGGGATTTCAGCAAATGTCTGGGGACTGATGCCTGAATCAAGAATGGGTAGAGATGACAGCCCTCGGACATGGCTGGTCTCACATTCTGGAGTTGGAGCCCAGTCTCTCGGTCCTGACACGAGGTCAGAGACGAGGTTCTGTCAGACTCAGCGCTAGTGGCCAGGTAAACCTATAAATGGGGTTCACTCGAGGGTCGAGTAGATTTATCCTCATGTAGGGTTTCTGGGCAGTCTCTCCAGGCTGTTTTTTCTTGCTATGGGGAAGGCAGAATGCTGTGTTGTGGCTTCAGAATTCCCTATCAAGAGAGCTTACTGAACACCAGGGTGAGGATGGAATTGTAAACCCAAGCTACTTTTTTTTTTTAAGATTTTATTTATTTGTCAGAGAGCGAGCGAGAGCAAGCACAGGCAGACAGAGTGGAAGGCAGAGTCAGACGGAGAAGCAGGCTCCCTGCAGAGCAAGGAGCCTGATGTGGGACTCGATCCCAGGACGCTGGGATCACGACCTGAGCCGAAGGCAGCTGTTTAACCAACTGAGCCACCCAGGCGTCCCGCCAAGCTACTTTTAAATTCAGTGCCAAGCATAAGGCAATTCCAGTGTGTAGCAGCTGATTCAAATATCCAGCACTTGAGTAAGTGCAGATGTCAGTTGATTGCTCACGCTGGAGTTACTGTCTATGATGACCAACAAATGGATGGGTGGCCTCAAGAGGCCATGGAGGATTACCCACCCTCAGGCTTGAGATACTCCATACAGCAAAGATTCCTTTTACCGTACAGGGGAGTCTGGTTTGTTTCCTCCAGGGTTCCCCATGTGGAAAGTTGGTATCAGAGCACTCCCGCTGGATGCCTGGAAAGTACACCTACATTGACCATGGCAGCAGAGGAACATGGCAGTTTCATTCTGGTGGCTCTGGGCCGAAGTACCAAGGGCTGGAGTTGTCATGGAGTCTCATGAAGATGGGTCACAATGCTGGTATGTTGTCAGGGATATCATAGAATGTGCTGGTTGCCAGGGGGCCTTGAAGGATTCATCTACCCAGAGTGTTTGACACAGGTCCAGAGCACAGCTTTCTTCTAAGGACAGGAGATGTTCTTTTTTGTGGCTCAGTGACCATACTGTATCATACATTGATATTCAGAACAGCCTTCTGAGTACAGATACCTGAAAACCTATTCTAGTGTTCCAGTGAATCCTAGGAGCATGTCAGGTTCAATCTTCTGTCTGAGGACCATTGACTTGGATATCAGCCTGGATGTAGGTGATATGGTGTGTCAGACTGTGCATTTGCATCCAGAGTGGCCTCCAATATTGGGCTGGGCTTAGGGGACTTGCAGGTTTCTCCTAATCTAGAGGGTTTGTTTAATAGTGACAATCACAGTTTCCTTTGGGAAGACAGGTACAATCCCGTGGTGTGGCTCCAGTTATCACAAACTGGAGGGCATGTGAGCCATGGTTTTGGGAGGGAAGTCTGAAAACACAAACTTGGGTTAGGGTTAGTGGCAAGGTTATCACAGGCCCAATGCATAGACATGGATGGCAGCTCTTCAGGAACTGTTAATCGGGTGACTCAAAGGCAGAATCACAGGCTTTTTTCTCTGTATTGTGTGCAGGATGGCCTCAGAATGCAGTTGTGGCCTCATGGGTCCATGGGAGATTTTTCCTCTCTAAGGATCCTGGTGGCTCTCAATAGTTGGTGGCTTTTTCGGGGAAGGGAAGAGTTCTGTTTTTCATGTTAGGGGTGCCCCAAAATATGGATTCCAGAGACGGACTCTGGGTTTGGTCCCCTGGAAAATCCCACCAAGTGTTAGGATTTGGGCCTAGTGGCTTACCAGGCCTGCATGCAGGATCCTGGAGGTGCAACTGAGAGGTCTTGTTTGAAATCATTCTCAGGCTGAGGGTCACAATACTTGCTTATGCCCAGGTGGCCCTCATGAGTGGGCGTGGTCACATTGGCCATGCAGCTGGCTCCCACTTTGAGGGTTGGAAAACCATCCCAACAGCCAGAATCCTGCCATGGGGAAAGAGGAGTTCTCTATAGTGCTTCAGGTTCCCCCATTAGCGGGGATTCTAACAAAGGTCTGGGGACAGAGGCCTGAATACCAAGGATGGGTAAAGATGATGGACATGGGCCATGGCCAGTATCAAATCGTGGATATGGGCCCCGATCACTGGGTGGCTGACACTAGGTCTTGGCTCAGGCTCTGTCAGACACAGCACTAGTGCCCAGGGCAGCCTATAAATTGGGGTTCCCTCGAGTGCCGAGCATATTGATCCTCATGTATGGTTTCTGGGCAGACTCACCAGGCCCTTCTTGTTTGTAAGGGGAAGGCAGAATGCTGTTTTGTGGCTCTAGAATTCACTATCAAGAGGGCTTGTGGACCAGGAGGCTGAGGATGGAATTGTAAACCTAAGCTATGGTTACATTCTGTATCAAGCGAAAGGTATTTCCAGTGTGCAATGTTTGAATCCAATATTCAGCACTTGAGTGAGGGTGGATGTCAGATATTTACTCATGCTGGAGTTTGTGTCTATGATGACACAAAAATAGAGGGGTGGCATCAAGAGGCCATGGAGGATTTCCCAATCTGGTGTTTTTGAGATGCTCCAAACAGCAAGGTTTCCTTCTACCAGACAAGGGCAGTCTGATTTGTTTCCTCCATGGTTCCCCATGTCGAAAGATCGGATAACATAGATCTCCCACATGGGTGACTGGAAAGCACACCTTCATTGACCATGACAGCGAAGGAACATGGCATCTGGTGGCTTTGAGGCGAAGAAATAAAGACTGGATTGGACATGGAACCTCATGAAGATGGGTCAAAATGTTGGTTTGTTACCAGGGAGATCTTAGAATGTGCTGGTGGTTAATGGGCCATGCAGGATTCATCTAGCCTGAGGATTTGACACAGGCCCAAGAGCCCGGATTGCTTCTGGGGGCAGGAGATATTCTGTTGTGGGGCTCAGCGGCCATATGTTGTATCATAAATTGGTAATCCAGAACAGGTCTCTGAGGACAGAAGCCTGAAAACCTAATAAAGGGTTTGAATGAGGCCCTAGGGGAATGTCATTCAATCTTCTGACTCAGGATCATTGACTCTGGTGTCTGACTGGATGCAGGTGATGAGGGTGTTTCAGACTGTGCATTTGTGTCCAGAGTGGCATCCAATACTAGGGTTGGCTCAGGTTCCTTGCAGGTTTCTCCTTATATGGGGTTTTTGGACAACTGTGATGGGCAGTTTCCTTGGGGATTGCAGGAACTGTCCTGTGGTGTGACTCCAGAGACCCCATCCTGGAGGACATGTGCGCCATGATTTTGAGAGAGAAGTCTGCAAACACAAACTTAGGTTAGGGTTAGTGGCAAGGTGATCATAGTCCCAATCCATAGACCAGGAGGGCAGCAAGTCTGGAACTGTAAATCACGTAACTCAAAGGTGGTAGCACAGGTAATTGTATCTGGATTTAATTTCCAGAATGGCCTTTATTGCAGGTGTTGTCTCAAGGGTCCATGGGAGATTTCTCCTCTCAAGGATCCTGGCGGTTCTCAATAGTTTGTTGGATTTCTCCGGGAAGGGATGAGTACTGTTTTCCAGCTTAGGCGTGCCCCAAAACAGGCATTCCAGAGATGAGCTCTGGGTCTAAGTGCTTGGAAAATCCCACCAAGGGTTAATATTTAGGCCTAGGGCCATACCAGGCCTGCAATGCGGGATCCTGGAGGTGCAACTGAGAGCGTTTGTTTGAAAGTATGGTCAAGCTGAGGGTCCCAATGCCTGCTTGTGCCCCGGAGGCCATCAGGATTGGGCGATGTCTACTCAGCCATGCAGCCAGTTCCCATTCCTAGGGTTGGACCCCCATCCAAAAGTCAGGATTCCTGCCATGGCGAAGGATGAATTCTCTATTGTGCTTCAGGTCCCCCCATTGGTAGGGATTCCAGCTAAGATCTAGGGGACAGATGCCTGAATACCAAGGATGGGTAGTAATGACAGCCCTGGGCCATGGCCGGTCTCACATGGTTAATGTGGGCCCCACCCTGTGGGTTGCTGACACGAGGTAGGGGCTCAGGCTCTGTCAGACACAGCACTAGTGGCTAGGGCAAACTATAAATAGGGGTTCCCTCCTGGGCTGAGTATATTGATCTTCATGTGCAGTTTATGGGCAGACTCACCAGGTCCTTCTATCTATGAAGAAGGCAGAATGTTGCGTTGTGGCTCCAGAATTCCCTATCAAGAGATATGGCAGACCAGTAGGGTGAGGATGAAATTGTAGTCTGAAGCTAGGCTTAAATTCATTGCAAAGCGAAAGGCAGTTCCAGTGTGCAGCAGCTGATTCCAATATCAGCGCCTGAATATGGGCGGATGTCAGATGTTTGCTCAGGCTGGAGTTTGTGTCTATGATGACCAACAAATGGAGAGGTGGCGTCAAGAGGCCATGGAGGATTTCCCACCCTGGGGCTCAGGGGCCATAATTTGTATCATAAGTTGGTATTCCAGAAGAGGCCTCTGAGGACAGGTGCCTGAAAAGTTAATACCTCTTCCAATGAGGTCCTAGGGCCATGTCAGGTTCAATTATCTGACTCAGGACCATTGATTTGGGTGTCTGCCTGGATGGAGGTGATCAGGGTGTTTCAGACTGTGCATTTGCATCCAGAGCAGCCTCCAATATTGGGATGTGCTCAGGAGCCTTCCAGGTTTCTCCTAATCAGGAGGGTTTGGGCAACTGTGATGGGCCCAGTTTCCTTGGGGATGGCAAGCACAGTCTTGTGGTGTGACTCTAGGGGCCCCATCCTGGAGGACATGTGAGCAATGGTTTTTAGAGAGAGATCTGCAAACACAAACTCGGGATAAGGTTAATGGAGAGGTGTTCACAGCCCCAATCCAAAGATCTGGAGGGCAGCACGTCAGGAACTGTAAATCAGGTGACTCGAAGCCAGTAGCACAGTCTCTTGCATCTGGATAGCATATCCACGCTGGCCTCGGAATACAGGTGTGGACTCATGGGACCATGGGAGATTCTTCTTCTCAAGGATCCCGGGGGATCCCATTAGTTTGGTGGCTTTCTCAGGGAAGTGAAGAGTGCTGTTTTCCATCTTAGGGGTGCCTCAAAACAGGGATTCCAGTGACGGGCTCTGGGTATGTGCACATGGAACATCCCACGATGTGTTAGGATTTGGGCTTAAGGGCATATCAGGCCTGCAATGCAGGATCCTGGAGGTGCAACTAAGAGCATTTTTTTGAAGGCTTGATCAAGCTGAGGGTTACAATGCCTACTTGTGCCCAGGGCAGCCCTCATGAGTGGGCATTGTCTCCTTGGCCATGCAGCTGGCTCCCACTTTGAGGTTTGGACACCCATATCAACAGCCAGGATTCCTACCATGGGGAAGGAGGAGTTCTCTATTGTGCTTTAGGTTACCCCATTGGTAGGGATTACATAAAAGGTCTGGGGACAGGTGCCTGAATACCAAGGATGGGAAGAGATGATGGACTTGGGCCCTGGCCAATCTCACATGCTGGATATGGGCTCATATCTCTGGGTGCCTGAAACTAGGTCTTGGCTCAGGCTCTGTCAGACACAGTACTAGTACTAGTACTAGTACTAGTACTAGTACTAGTGCCCAGGACAGCCTATAAATCAAGGTTCCATCGAGTGCCAAGTAGATTGAACCTCATGTGGAGTTTCTGGGAAGATTCACCAGGCCCTATTTCTTTCTAGTGGGAATGGAGAATGTTGCCTTGTGGCTCCAAATTCCCTCTCTAGAGGGCTTGCAGACCAGGAGGCTGAGGATGGAATTCTAAACCCAAGCTATGGATAAATTCAGTGTCAAGTGAAACGCAGTTCTAGTGTGCAGTGGTGGAAAAGAAAATGCAGAATCTAAATAACGGCAGATTTCAGATGTTTTCTCATGCTGGAGTTTTTGTCTATGATGACTGACAAATGGAGGGGTTGTGTCAAGGGCCATGAAGGATTTCTCCTGCTGCTGCTTCTGAGATGCTCCAAACAGAGGGTTCCCTTCTACTGGTCAGTGGCAGTCTGGTTTGTTTGCTCCAGGGTCCCACATGTGGAAAGAATAAGTAGAAGAGCACTCCCACATGGATGCCTGGAAAGCACACCTCCACTGACCATATCAGGTGAGGAACATGGCAGGTTCATTCTGGTGGCTCTGGGGCGAATTACCAAGGACTTGAAGTGACATGGAATCTCATGAAGATGGATCACAATGCTGTTTGTTTGTTACCAGAGAGATCTTAGAAAGTGCTGGGGGCTAAGGGGCTGTGCATAATTCATATACCCCGACCCTTGACACAAGTTGAAGAGCACGAATTCCATCTGGGGACAGGAGATATTCTATTGTGGGGTTCAGGGAACAATCTTCTGACTCAGGACCATTGACTTGGGTGTCTTCCTGGATGGAGGTGATCAGGGTGTTGCACACTGTGCATTTGTGTCCAGAGTGGCCTCCAATATTGGACTGGGCTCAGGAGACTTGCAGGTCTCTCCTAATCTGGAGGGTTTGGGCAACTGTGATGGACACAGTTTCATTGGGGATAGCAGGATCTTTCCTGTGGTGTGGCTACAGAGACCCATCATAGAGGGCATGTGAGCCACGGTTTTGGGAAAGAAGTCTGCAAACACAAACTTGGGGTAGGGTTAATGGCGAGGTGATCACAGGCCCAATGCGTAGGTCTGTAGGGCAGCTCGTCTGGAACTGTAAACCAGGTGATTCGAAGGTGGTAGCACAGTCTCTTGTATCTGAATTGTGTGTCCAGGATGGCCTCGGAATGAAGGTGTGGTCTTATGGAGCCCTGGGAGATTTTTCCTCTCTACGCATCCTGGCAGCTCCTAATAGTTTTCTCAGGGGAGGGAAGATTGCTGTTTTCCATCATAGGGGTGCTTCAAAACAGAGATTCCAGAGACGGGCTCTGGTTATGTTGGCGTGGAAAATCCCACGAAGTGTTAGGATTTGGTCGTAAGTGCATACCAGGCCTGCGATGCGGGACCCTGCAGAAACAACTGAGAGCATTTGTTTGAATGCATGCTAAGGTTGAGGGACACAATGCCTGCTTTGGCCCAGGCGGCCCTTATGATTGGGCGTTGTCTCATTGGCCATGCACCTGGTTCTAATTCTGAGGGTTGGGCACCCATAGCAACAGCCAGGCTTCCTGCCATGGGGAAGGAGGAGTTCTCAATTGTGCTTCAGGTTCCCCCACTGGTAGGGATTCCAGCAAAGGCCTGGGATAGTTGCCGTTATACCAAGGATGGGTAGAGATGACTGGGCCATGGCCAGTCCCACATGCTGGATAAGGGCCCCACACTCTGGGTGGCTGACACGAGGTTGGGGCTCAGGCTCTCTCAGACACAGCGCTAGTGGCCAGCACAAAGTATAAATCGGGGTTCCCTCGAGGGCCAAGTAGATTGATCTTCATGGGAAGTTTCTGGGCAGACTCACCAGGCCCTTCTTTTTATGGGGAAGGCAGAATGTTGCGTTTTGTCTCCCTAATTCCCTCTCAAGAGGACTTGCAGTCCAGTAGGGTGAGGATGGAATTGTAAACCCAAACTATGCAAGAATACAGTGTCAAGTGAAAGGTATTTCCAGTGTGCGTGACTGATTCGAATATCCAGCACCTGAGTAAGAGCAGATGTCAGATGTTTGCTCATGCTGGAATTTGTGTCTATGATGACTAACAAATGGAGGGTTGGCATCAAGAGAATGTGGAGGACTTCCCAGGCTGGGGCTTGTGAGATGCTCCAAACAACCAAGGTTTCCTTCAAGCTGACAGGAGCAGTCTTATTTGTTTGCTCTAGGGTTCCCTATGTGGAATTTTTGTGTAGCAGAGAACTACCTCTTGGATGCCTAGAAAGCACACATCCATTGACCTTTGTACCTGAGGAACATGGCAGATTCGTTTCATGGCTCTTGGGCAAAGTACCAACACCTTGAGTTGGCATCAAGTCTCAGGAAGTTGGGTCACAATGCTGGTTTGTTACCAGGGAGATCATAGAAGGTGCTGGGGCTAATGGGTCATGCAGGATCCATCTACCCTGAAAGTTGGACATAGATCCAAGAGCACATTTTCCTTCTGGAGACAGGAGATGTTCTGTTGTGGGAATCAGGGACCACATGTTGTATCATAACTTGGTATTCCAGAACAGGACTCTGAGAACAGATGTCTGAAGACCCAATCTAGGGTTCCAGTGAAGTCCTAGGGGCATGTCAGGTTCAATCATCTGACTCAGAACCATTGACTTGGCTTTCTGCCTCGATGGAGGTGCTCAGGGTGTTTCAGACTGCACGTTTGCCTCCAGAGCAACCGCCAATATTGGGGTGGGTTCAGGGGCCTGGCAGGTTTCTCCTAATCTGGAGGGTTTGGACAACCTGATGGGCACAGTTTTCTTGGGGATGGCAGGAACTTTCCTGTGATGTGGCTTGAGGGACCACATCTTGGTGGGCATGTAAGCCATGGTTTTGGGAGAGAAGTCGGCAAACACAAACTGGGGTTAGGGTTAGTGTCGAGATGATCACAGGCCCAATGCATAGACATGGAGGGCAGCTCGTCTGGCAGGCGAGAATTCTACCACTGAACCACCCATGCGGGCAGCTCGTCTGGAAATATAAATAGGATGACTCAAAGGCGGTAGCAAAGACTTTTCTCTCTGGATTGTGTGGACAGGATGGCCTCGGAATGCAGGTTTGTTTTCATGGGTCCATGGGAGATTTTTTCTCTCTAAGGATCCTGGCGGCTCCCAATAGTTTGGTGCCTTTCTCAGGGAAGGGAAGAGTGCTGTTTTCCATCTTAAGGGTGCCCCAAACAGGGATTCTGAGACGGACTCTGGGTCTGGGCACCTGGAAAATCCCACCAAGGGTTAGGATTTGGGCCTAGGGGCAAACCAGGCCTGCAATGCTGGTACTGGAGGAGCAACTGCGAGTGTTTGTTGGAAAACATGCTCAGGCTGAGGATCACCATGCCTGCCTGTGCCCATGTCGGCCCTCAGGAGTGGGCATGGTCTCCTTGGCCATGCAGCTGGCTCCCACGCTGAGGGTTGGACAACCAATATTCCTGCCATGGGGAAGGAGGTGTTCTCTATTGTGTTTCAGGTTCGCCATTGGCAGGAATTCCAGCAAAGTTTGGGGGACAGATGACTGGATACCAAGGATGGGTACAGATAATGGCCCAGGGCCATGGCCGATCTCTCATGCTAAATATGGGCCCTCAACTCTGGGTGGCTGACACGAGGTCGGGGCTTAGACTCTGTCAGACACAGCACTAGTGGTCAGGGAAATCTATTAATCAGGGTTGCCTCGTGGTCTGAGTAGATTGATCCTCATGTGAGGTTTCTGGGCAGACTCAACAGGTCCTTCTTCTTTCTATGTGGAAGGCAGAATACTGCGTTGTGGCTCCAGAATTCCCTATCAAGAGATATTGTGGACCAGTGTGGTGAGGATAGAATAGTAATACAAAGCTATGGTTAAGTTCAGTGAAAAGCAAAAGGCAGTTCCAGTGTGCAGCTGCCGTTTCGAATATCCAGCACCTGAGTAAGGGTGGATGTCAGATGTTTGCTCACACTGGAGTTTGTGTCTGTGATTACCCACAAATGGAAGGGTGGCGTCAAGAGGCCATGGAGGATTTCCCATGCTGGGGCTTGTGAGATGCTCCAAATAGCAAAGTTTCTTTCTACCGGACAGGAGAAGTCTGGTTTGTTTTCTCTGGTTTCTCCATGTGGAAAGTTTTGTAGCAGAGAACCCCACAGGGATGCCTGGAAATCACCCCTCCATTGACCATTGCAGCTGAGGAACATGGCAGGTGCATTCTGGTGGCTCTGGGGCAATATATCGAGACCTTGAGTTGACATGGAGTCTCATGAAGATGGGGCACAATGATGGTTTGTTACCAGGAATATCATAGAATGTGCTGGTTGCTAAGGGGCCATTCAGGATCCAAATACCCTTAGGGTATGACACAATTCCAGGAGCATGGCTTCCTTTTTGGGGAGGACATATTCTGTTCTGTGGCTCAGGGACTATATATTTTATCATAAGTTGATATTCCAGAGCAGGCCTCTGACGACAGATACCTGTAAACCTAATCTAGTGTGCCAATGAAGTCCTCGGGGCATGTCAGGTTCAATCTTCTGACTCAGGAGCATTGACTTGGGTGTCTGCCTGTATGGAGGTGATCAGGGTATCTCAGACTGTGCATTTGTGCCCAGAGCGGCCTTCATTATTTGGCTGCGCTCAGGGGCCTTGCAGGTTTCTCCTAATCTAAAGGTATCGGGCAAAAGTGATGGGCACATTTTCCTTGAGGATCTCAGGCACAGTCTTTTGGTGTGGCTTCAGATGCCAGAACCTGGAGGTCATGTGAGCCATGGTTTTAGGAAGGAAATCTGCAAACACAAACTCAGTTTAGGTTAATGGCAAGGTGATTGCAGGCCCAATGCATAGACCTGGAAGGCAGCTCGTCAGGAACTGTAAATCCGATGACTCAAAGGTGATAGCACATGATATGTATCTGGATTGTATGTCCAGGATGGCCTCGGAATGCAGGTGTGTTCTCATGGGTCTATGGCAGATTTTTCCACTCAAGGATCCTGGTGGCTACCAAGAGTTTGGTGACTATCTCGGGGAAGGGAAGAGTGCTGTTTTCCATCTTAAGGGTCCCCCAAAATAGGGATTCCAGAGATGGGCTCTGTGTCTGGGCCCCTGTAAAATCCCACCAGGGTTAGGATTTGGGCCTAGGTGTGTACTAGGCCTGCAATTCGGGGTCCCAGAGATGCAATTGAGAGCGTTTGGTTGAAAGCATGCTCAGGCTGAGGTCACAATGCCTGCTTGTGCCCGGGGAAGCCATCATGAGTGCACATGGTCTCCTTGGCCATGGAGCTGCCTTCCACTTTGAGGGTTGAGCAACTATCCCAACTGTCAGAATACCTTCCATGGGGAAGGAGGAGTTCTCTATTGTGCTTCAGGTTCCCCCAATGGCAAGGATTTCAGCAAAGGTGTGGGTACAGATGCCTGAATACCAAGAATAGAAGAGAAGACAGACTTGGGCCATAGCTGGTCTCACATGCTCGATATGGGCCCTGATCTCTCCATGGCTGACACTAGGTCCTGGCTCCGGCTATGTCAGACACAGCACTAGTGCCCAGGGCAGCCTATGAATCAGGGTTCCGTCTAGCACCGAGAAGATTGACCATCATATGGAGTTTCTGGGCAGACTCTCCAGGCCCTTTTTCTTTCTATGGGGAAGGCAGAATATTGTGTTGTAGCTCCAGAATTCCCTCACAATAGGGCTTGTGGACCAGTAGACTGAGGATGGAATTGTAAACCCAAGCTATGGCTTAATTCAGTCAAACTAAAGGCAGTTCCAGTGTGCAGCGATCGAATTGAAATCCAGCACCTGAGTAAGGGCGGATGTCAGATGTTTGCTCATGCTGGAGTTTGTGTCTATGATGACTGACAAATGGAGTGGTGGCTTCAAAAGGAAATGGAGGATTTCCCACGCTGGGGCTTGTGAGATGCTCCAAACAGAAGGTTTCCTTCTACCGGACAGGGGCATTCTGTTTTTTTGTCTCAAGGGTCCCAGCCAATTGCAAAGTTTGTGTAGCAGAGCACCCCCGTATGGTTGCCTGGAAACCACACCTCCACTGACCATTGCAGCTTAGGAACATGGCAAGTTCATTCTGGTGGCTCTGGGGCGAAGTACTAAGGGCTTATTTTTACATGGAATTTCATGAACATGGGTAACAATGCTGTTTTGTTACCTGGGAATTCTTAGCCTGTCATCTGTACACATCCTTGGTATTAAGGCAACTTTCCACAGACCTTTCCTGTAACCCTGCCAATGGGGGAACCTGAAGCACAATAGAGAACTCCTCTTTCCATTGCAGGAAGACTGGCTGTTGCAATGGGTGTCCAACCCTCAAAGTGGGATCCAGCTATATGGCCAATGAGACTACGCCCTCTCCTGAGGGCCCCCCTGGGCACAAAGAGGCATGATGACCCTCAGCCTGAGCATGCTTTCAAACAAGCCCTCTCTGTTACACCATTAGGATCCAGCATTGCAGCCCTGGAATGCCCCTAGGCCCAAATCCTAACACTTGGTGGGATATCCGGGCACCCAGACCCAGAGCCCGTCTCTGGAATCCCTGTTTTGGCATAAGCCTAAGTTGGAAAACAGCATTCTTCCCTGTTTTGGAGCACCCCTAAGATGGAAAAGAGCACTCTTTTCTTCTCTGAAAAACCACCAATCTATGGAGATCCACCAGGATCCTTAGAGAGGAAAAGTCTCCCATTGAACCATGAGACCACGTCTACATTCAGAGCCCATCCTGGACACACAATCCAGATAGAAAAGCCTGTGCTACCAGCTTTCAGTCACCCTAATTACAGTTCCTGACGTGATGCCTTCTAGGTCTATGCATTGGACCTGCGATCACCTTGCCACTATCCCTGACCCAAATTTGTGTTTGAAGACTTCCCTCCCAAAACCATGGCTCTCATATCCTCAAGGAGGTGGTCTCTGAAGCCTTACCACAGGACTGGGCCTGCCATCCCCAAGGAAACTGTGCCCATCACAGTTCCCCAAAGCCTACAAGTTAGGAGAAACCTCCAAGGCCCCTGAGCCCACCCCAATATTGGAAGTGGCTCTGGATGCAAATGCACAGTCTGAAACACCCTGATCACCTACATCCAGTCAGACAACCATATCAATGGTCCTTAGTAAGAAAATTGAACCTGATGGGCACCAAGGACATCATTGGATCTCTAGATTAGGTTGCAAGCATCAATCCTCAGAGGCCTGTTCTTGAATACCAAGTCAGGATACAACATATGTACCCTGAGCCACAAAACAGAACATCTCCTCTCCCAAGATGGAAACTGTGCACATCGACCTGTGCCAAACCCTCAGCGTGGCCCATAGCCACCAATACATTCTAAGACCTCCCTTGTAACAAACCAGTTTTGGGACACATCTGTAAGAGATTCCAAGTCAACTCAAGGCCTTGGTACTTGGCACCAGAACCACCAAAACGAACCTGTCATGTTCCTCAGCTGCAATGGTCATTGGACGTGTGCTTTCCAGTCATCCATGCGGGAGGGCTCTACTACGCAAACTTCCACTTGAGGGACCCTGGAGGAAAAAAAAAAAAAACAGACTCCTCCTGTCCATTAGAAGGAAACCTTGTTGTTTGGAGCATCTCACAATCTTAAGCGTGGGTAATCCTCCATTGCCTCCTGAAGCCACCCCTCCATTAGTCGTCATCCTAGACACAAACTCAAGTGTGAGCAAATATCTGACATCTGCCCTTACTCAGGTGCTGGATATCTCGTATAAGCTGCTGCACATTGAAACTGACTTCCGCTTGGCACTCAATTTAAGCATAGCTGGTGTTTACAATTGCATTCTCACCCTATTTGTCCCCAAACCCTCTTGATAGGGAATTCTGGATCCATAAGGCAGCATTCTGCCTGCCCCACAGAAAGAAGTGCTTCGTGAGTCTGGCCAGAAACCCTACATGAGGATCAATTTACTCGGCCCTGGAGAGAACCCCAATATATAGACTTCTCTGGCCACTAGTGCTGTGTCTGACACAGCCTGAGCCCAGACCTCGTGTCAGCCACCCAGAGAGCGGGGCCCATATCCAGCATGTGAGAACGGCCATGGCCCAAATCTGTCATCTCTATGCATCCTTGGTATTCAGGCATCTGTCCCCAGACCTTTGCTGTAATCCCTGCCTATGGGGGAACATGAAGCACAATAGATATTTCCTCCTTCCCCATGGCTGGAAACCTGGCCATTGGAATGTGTGTCCATCCCTCAGTGTGGGAGCCAGAAAATGGACAATGGGACCACGCCCACTCCTGAGGGCCACCCTGGGCACAAACAGGCATTGTAATGCTCAGCCTGAGCATGCTTCCAAACAAGCCCTCTCAGTTGCACCAACAAGATCCTGCATTGCAGGCCTGGTCTGCCCATAAGCCCAAATCCCAACCCTTGGTGGGATTTTCCAGGCGCCTAGACCCAGAGCCCATCTCTGGAATCCCTGTTTTGGGGCACACCTAAGATAGAAAATAGCAGTCTTCCCATCCCAAAAAGTCATCAAAATATTGGGAGCCGCCAGTATCCTTAGAGGAAAAATCTCCCATGGACCCATGAGGCCACAGCTACATTCTGAGGTCACCCTAGACACACAATCCAGATATAAAAGCCTGTGCTTCCGCCTTCGGGTCATTCCAGTTACTGTTCCTGACGAGTAGCCTTCCAGGTCTACACATTGCCCTGCGATAACCTAGCCACTAAACCTAACCCGAGTTTGTGTTTGCAGACTTCCCTCCCAGAACCATGGCTCACATGCCCTCCAGGGTGGAGTCTCTGGAGCCACACCACAGGACTGTGCTTGCCATCCCCATGGAAATTGTGCATGTCAGTTAACCAAACCCTCCAGAGTTGGTTGAAACATTCAAGGCCCCTGTGGCCACCCCAATATTGGAGGTTACTCTGGACATAAGTGCGCAGTCTGAAACTCCCTGATCACCTACATCCTGGCAGACACCCAAGTCAACTTTCCTAAGTCTGAAGATTGAACCTCTCATGCCCCTGGGACTCATTGGAACCCTAGATTAGGTTGTCGGGCATCTGTCTTCAGAGGCCTGTTCTTGAATAGGAACTTATGATATGGCATGTGGTCCCTGAGCCACAAAACACTACATCTACTGTCCCCAGAAGGTAACCGTGCTCTTCGACCTGTGTTAAACCCTCAGGGTAGGAGAATCCTGCAGGCACCTTAGCCACCAACACATTCTAAGATCTACCTGGTAAAAAAAACCAGCATTGTAACCCATCTTCAAGAGATTCCATGTCAACTCAAGACCTTGGTGCTTCGCCCCAGAAGCACCGTAAAGAACCTGCATGTTCCTCAGCTGCACTGGTCAATGGAGGTGTGCTTTCCAGGCATCCATGTGGAAGGGCTCTGCTACCCATACTTTTCACATGGGGGGCCCTGCAGAAAACATACCAGACTCTAACTGTCCAGTAGAAAAAACAACCTTGCTGTTTGGAGCATCTCACATGCATCAGCCTCTTGATGCCACTCCTCCATTCGGTCATCAGAGACACAAACTCCAGTGTGCGAAAACATCTGAAATCCACCTTTACTCAGGTGCTGGATATTTCATTTGTTGGCCACGATAGATACAAACTCTATCATGAGCAGACATCTGACCCTCGCCTGTACTCAGGTGCTGGAGATCTCGAAAAAACCACTGCACATTGGAACAGCCATGTTCTCGGCACTGAGATTAAGCATAGATTGAGTTTTCTGCCTTCTGTTCTCACACTCCTCGCCTTCAAGTCCCCCATATTGGGAATTTGGGAGCCACAATGCCTTCTGCCTGCCCACCAGAAAAAAGAGGTGCCCTATGGGTCTGCGTGAAACTCCATATAAGGTTCCACCAGCACAGCCCTCTATAGCACCACAATATCATAGGCCACCTTGTGAACTAATGCTTTGTCTGACACAGCTCGAGCCCCGACCTCCTGGTAGCCACCTAGATAGCGGGACCCATATCTGGCAGGTGTGACCTGCCTTGACCTGAGTCCTTCATCTCAAACCAACCTGGTTATTCACGTACCAGTCCCAGAACATAGCTCAAATTACTGTGCATGGGGGAATCTGAAGGACAAAAGAGTACTCCTCCTTCCTCATAGAAGGAAAATTAAATGTTGATATGGTGGTCCAACCCTCATATTGGGATCCAGGTGCATGGAACAAGAGCCAATGCCCACTCAGGATGGGCATCTGGGCACAAACAGGCATTGTGACCCTTACCCTGAGACCCATTTCCAACAAGTCTCCATGGGAGCTGAACCAAAGCCCCACAGAGCCAGGCAGTCAAGCCTCTAGGCCCAAATACTAAGCCTTTGTAGGGTTATCCAGGCACAGGGACCTATAACCCATCTTTGGAATCCCTGTGTTCACGGAAACCCTGAAACAGTAAACCACGCTCTCTCCTTCCCAGTGAGACACCAAACTCTTGGGTGCTGGGCAGAATCCCCAGAGAGGTAGAATATTCCATGGACACATGAGGACACCCCACCATTCCAAGGCCATCCTAGACACAATCCAGACAGAAAAGCCTTTGCTCCTGCCTCCCAGCCACACGAATTTCAAATCCTGAGGAGCTGCCCTCAGCGTCTGCAGATCGGGGCTGCCATCACCTCCCTCCTAATTGATACACAATTTTGTGTCTGAAGACTTTGGTCCCAGAGCCCTTAACCACATTCCCTGCAGGATGGGGTTGACAGAACCACACTACATCACTGGGCCTGATCTCTGGATGAAATTCTGCCGTCTCAGTTGCACAAACCCTCCAGATTAGGAAAAGCCTGCAAGGCCCCTGAGCCCACCCCAATTTCATAGGCCACTCTGGAAAAAATGCACAGTCTGACACAGCCTGAGCATCTACCTCCAGGAAGACTCACAGGTCAAAGTCCCTAAGTCCGAAGGTTGAGGATGACATGCCCCTACAACCTCATAAGAACCCTAGCCTAGATATTCAGGCCTCTGTGCCCAGAGGCCTGGTCTTGAAATCCAACATATGATCCGACATGTGGTCCCTGAGCCATACAAGAGAACCCCTCCTGTCCCGAGAAGGGAACCTGGCTCCTGGGAACTGGGTCTAACCCTCAGGTAGGAAAATCCTGCATGGCCACAGACCCACAACCACATTCTTTTTTTTTATATAGATTTTATTTATTTATTTGACAGACAGAGATCACAAGTAGGCATGGAGGAAGGCAGAGAGAGAGAGGAAGAAGCAGGCTCCCTGCTGAGCAGAGAGCCCGATGCGGGATTCAATCCCAGGACCCTGAGATTATGACCTGAGCCAAAGGCAGCGGCTTAGCCCATTGAGCCACCCAGGCACCCTCACCACCACATTCTAAGGTCTCCCTGGACACCAAGCAGCATTGTGACTCATTAGACTGAGAACATCCGTCAACTTAGATCACTTGGAAATTTGAACAAAAACCAGCAGATCAAGCCTGCAATGTTCCTCAGCTGCAATGGTCATGCAAGGAAGACTTCCCAGGCCCCCATTCAGAGACCTCTGCTGTCGAATCTTTCTATATGGGGGACCCTGGAGCCTTGTAAGCGGACTTCCCCTGTCCCACAGTAGGACACCTTGCTGTTTGGAGCAGCTCACAAGGTCCTGCTTGGGAAAATCTCCAAGAATTCTTGAGGCCACCCCACAATTCTTTGAACATCATGGATGCAAACCCAGCGTGAGCAGACATCTGACCCTCGCCCATACTCAGGTGCTGGAAATCTCGAAACAACCACTGCACAATGGAATGGTCCTGTGGTCGGCACTGAGCTTATCCGTGGCTTGTGTTTTCAGACTTCTGTCTTCACACTCCTCGCCTACAAGCCCTTCATATTGGGAATTCTGAAGCCACAGTGCAGCTTTCTGCCTGCCCACCAGAAAGAAGTGCCCTATGGGTCTTCGCAGAAACCCACATGAGGATCCTCCTGCACGGCCCTCAATGGCACCCCAATATAATAGACCGACCTCTGCATAAATTGTCTATCTGACACCGCTTGATCCCCTACCTCCTGTCAGCCACCCAGATAGTGGGCCCCATATCCCCCAGGTGGGTCCAACCTTGGCCCGAGGCCATCATCTTGAAGCAACCTGGATATTCAGGTACCTGTCCCAGACTTAGCTCAAATTCCTGCCCATAGGGGACTCGGAAGCACAAAAGAGTGCTCCTCCTTCCCCATGGCCAGAAAACTGAATGTTGAGATGGCTGTACAACCCTGAGTGGGAACCAGGTGCATGGTCCATGAGACCACGCCTACACAGGATGGGCAGCTGGGCACAAACAGGCATTGTGACCCTCAGAATGAGACCCCTTTCCAAAGATCCCCCTTGGGATCTGGACCAGGAACCCAAATCGAAGCTTTGGTTAAGTTTTCCCAGTGTCTGGACCCAGAACCCATCTCTGGAATCCCTGTTTGGACAGGATCCCAGAGATGGAATACAGTCTTTTCCTCTTCCCCAGAAAGAAATCAAACTCTTGGGTGCCAAGCAGAATCACCAGAGTGGAAGAATATCCCATGGACACATGAGGTCACCCCTCCATTTAGTGGCCATCCTAGACACAAAATCCAGACAGAAAAGCCTGTGCTCCTCCCTCCCAGCCACCTGAATTTCAAATCCCGAGGAGCTTCCCTCAGGGTCTTCAGATTCGGACTGCCATCACCTCACTCCTATCTCTTATCCGAGGTTGTGTCTAAAGTCTTTGGTCCCAAAGTCCTGACACACATGACCTCCAGGATGGGGCCTCGAGAAACACATGACATCACTGGCCCTGCTCTCCTGAGGAAACCCTGCCCATCTCAGTTTCCCAAAATGTCCAGATTAGGAGAAAACTGCAAGGCCCCTGACTGCACCCCAGTATCATAGGCCACTCTGGAAAAAGTGCACAGCCTGACACAGCCTGACACAGCCTCAGCACCTACCTCCAGGATGACATGCAGGCCAATGGCACTTAGTCCGAAGATTGAAACTTCCATGGCCCTAAAACCTCATCAGAACCCTAGCTTATGTTTTGAGGTCTCTCTCCCTAGAGGTCTGTTCTGGAAATTCAAGCATATGGTCCAACCTGTGGTCCGTGAGCCATACAAGAGCACACCTCCTGTCCCAAGAAGGAAACCTGGCTCCTGGGTACTGGGTCTAATCCTAAGGATAGAGAATCCTCAATGGTCAGAGAGCCGCCACCACATTCTAAGGTCTCCCTGGACACCAAGCAGCATTGGGACCTATTAGACTGAGATCTTCCATCAACGCAAATCACTTGGAACTTGGAATCAGTGTCATTGGTTCAAGCTTACCCTGTTCCTCAGCTGCAATGGTAACACGAGATTGGCTTCCCAGGCCTCCATTCAGAGAGCATTGCTATCGAATCTTCCATATGGGGGACCCTGGAGCCCTGTAAGAAGACTTCTGCTGCCCCTTAGTAGGACACCTTGATGTTTGGAGCAGCTCACAAGCTCCAGCTTGGAAAAACCTCCAAGAATTCTTGAGGACTCCCCACCATTTGTTGGCCATCATGGATACAAACTCCAGCGTGAGCAGACATCTTCCCCTCGCCCAGGTGCTGAAGATCTCGAAACAACTGCTGTACATTGGAATAGACATGTGCTCGGCACTGAGCGTAACCATAGCTTATGTTTTCATACTTCTGTCCTCACACTCCTCGCCTGCAAACTCTCCAACTTGGATATTCTGGAGCCGTAATGCAGCCATCTGCCTGCTCACCAGATAGAAGAAGTGAAGAAAGGGTCTGTGCAAAAATCCCCCATGAGGATCCAGTTGCACAGCTCTCAAAAGCACCCCAATATCATAGGCCGTACTCTCCACGAATGTTCTGTCTGACACAGCTCGAGCCCGAGCTCCTGACAGCCACCCAGAAAGCAGGCCTCATTTTCTGCAGGTGGGTCCTGCCTTGGCCCGAGGACCTCATCTCAAAGTGAACTGGGTATTCAGGCACCTGTCCCAGAACTTAGCTCAAATTCCTGCCCATGGGGGAACCTGAAGCATAAAAAAGTACACCTCCTTCCCCATGGCAGGAAAACTGAATGTTGAGATGGCAGTCCAACCCTCAGAGTGGGAGCCAAGTGCATAGCCCATGAGGTCACACCCACTCAGCATGGGCATCTGGGCAAAAACAGGCATTGTGACCCTCAGAATGAGACCCATTTCCAACAAGAACACTCGGGAGCTGTACCAGGAAAACATAGAGCAGGACCCTAGGCCCAAATCCTAAGCCTTGTTGCGGTGATCCAGGCTCCAGAACCCAGGACCCATCTCTGGAATGGCTGTTTGGACGGGATCCCTGAGTCATAAAACTGCGCTCCTCCCATCCCCCAGAAATACACCAAACTCTTGGGTGCCGAGCAGAATTCCCAGAGAGGTAGAATTTCACATGGACCCATGAGGCCACCCCTCCATTTCGTGGCCATCATAGACAAACAAGTCAGACAGAAAAGACTGTGCTCCTGCCTCACAGCCGTCCGAATTTCATATCTGGAGATGCTTCGCTCAGGGTCTGCAGATTGGGTCTGCCATCACCTCGAGCTTAACTCTTACCCGAGTTTGTGTCTGAAGACTTTGGACCCAGAGTCCTGACCCATATGCCCTCCAGGATGGGGCCTCCAGGAACACACAACAGCACTGGGCCAGCTCTCCCAAGGAATGTCAGCCTGTCTCAGTTTCCCAACCCACCAGATTAAGAGAAAATTGCAAGGCCCCTAATACCACCCCAATTCCATAGGAAGCTCCAGAAAAAATGCATAGTCTGACACAGCCTCAGAATATACCTCCAGGAAGACACCCAGGTCAATGGGAAGGGATGAAATGGCCTAACCCATGGCAGGTTCGATGTGCTGGGTGTGAAGCCAACTGTCTCAATGTCTCTCACAAGTTTTGGGCTCAGGCTATGTAAGACAGAGCATAGTGTTTAGGGTAGCCTATGCAATTGGGGTGTTGCCGAGGGCTGAGCAGGTGGATTTTCATTTGGGGTTTCTGAGCAATGCCATAGACAATGTTTTTCTTTGGGGAGCAGGCAGAGTGCTTCGTTCTGGAACCAGAATTCCCAATCATGAGGGCTTTTGGGCCAGGAGTGCTAGGGTAGAGTCTGAAAACAAAAGATAGGGTGAGGTTGGGAGCAGGCATACTCTGCAAAGGCTGAAAGGATATCTCATGCATCTGAAGTCAGGCTGAGGATCAGACGTTGGCTGAGGTTGGATTGTGCCCTTGATGGCACCTTCATGAAGCAGGTGCCTCATGAGGCCAACGAAATTTTCCCACGCTGAGTTTGGAGGTTGCCACCAACCACAAGGTTTCCTTCTGCGAGACAGTCGAGTCCTGTTGAATGGCTCCAGTACATACCATACGGAAGGACTGAAGAGGAGGGTTCAAAGGATGGATCCCTGAACAGCATGCCTCGCATTCCCTTTGGCCATTAACGACAAGATATGTTTGATCTGCTGGCTCTGGGGCAAGCTAACCAGCGGGCTGAGTTGAAATGGCCTCTCCTGAGGATGCGTCATAATGTGGGTTTCTGTCCATGGAGACCTTGGAATGTGATGGTTGTACTGTGGCCCTGCGGAATTCTCCGACCAGAAGGGTTTGATACAGATCCAGTAAGAAAGCACTCCATGTGGAGACGAGAGAGGTTTGGTTTGGAGCCTCAGAAAAACCTAATATGCTGGTATACGAAACCAGTCCTCTGAGGACAGACACATGAAAACTAAAGCTAAGGTTCATATTAGGGCCTAAGGGCCTGTCCATTTCAATCTTCTGTCTCTGGGGACACTGTCTGAGAGTCTAAGTGGTGATAATGGCTCAGCTGGTGTCAGAGTGCCCCTTTTAGTCCAGGGCAGCCTACATTATCAGGATGGCCTCAGAGGCCTTGGAGCTTTTCCCTAACCTGTAGGGTTGTGGTCAATGGATTGGGCACACTTTCCTTGGAGAGGGCAGGCACAATCTTTCGCTGTGGCTCCAGATGCCCTAGCCTGGAGGGTGTGTGGGTCCAGGCTGTGGGCACAGAAGTCTGAAAACACAAACTCAGCTTATGAGTGGCGCCGAGGTTATGGCAGGCCGGATGTACAGATAGAGAGTGAGCATCTTGGCTTGTGAATCAAGGGCGAGATACCTTCAGGCTTTTGTCTCTGGATGCGTCCAGGATAGCTGTAGATTGTAGGGGGTGGCCTCAGTGACTGTGGACAAGTATCCCTCTCTGGGGATTTGTCCCAGCTAACAGGAGTTTGGGGTCATTTTGTGGGAAGGGTGGAGTCCTGTGGTCTGGCTCATGTATCTCTCCAAGAAAGTGATTCCAGAGCAGAGCCCCAGGAACGGGGGGGAGACTGGAAAACTCAAACACTGGTGAGGATTGGGTGTATATGGGCTTGGCACGCCCCATATGCGGGCTCTTGGTCAAGGCCCTGACAGGCCTTTCTTTGATATTGGGCTCATGCTGAGGGTCACAGAGTGAATTAGTGCCCAAGGCAGCACTCAAGTTTGGGCGTGGTATCAGGGGAAATGAAGGTTTCTCCCACCCTGAAGGTGTGACTCCATGCCAAGAGCAAGCCTTACAGCCATGGAAAAGAAGGAGTTCTGATTTGTGATTCAGATGCCCAACTGTGTGGGGAATTGATATAATATCTGGGTTTAGATATCTGAAAACCAAGGTTAGGAAGAGATAACGGCATAAGACCATGGCGTGTCAGAAGTACTAGGTGTGTGGCAGCTCTCTCCTTGCTTGTCTGGACGTCTGGCATCAGGCTGTGAAAGGCAGAGCATTAGTGCCCAGAGCAGCCTATCAAATCTGAGTGTCGTCGAGGCAAGAGCAGGTTGATCCTCATCTGGGTTTTATGGAGAGCCCCACAAGGAAACGTTTTCTACCGGTGGGCAGTCACTGGGCTGGCTTGTGGTTCTGCAATTCCTACTCTGGAGGGATTGTTTGCCAGGAGTGTGAGGAAGGAAGTCTGAAAACACAAGCTAGCGTGAAGTTTGAGACCGAGGGCACGGCAGGCCACTCTGCAGAGGCTGAATCAAGATCTCCTGCATTGCGGTCATGTTTACTATGAGACGTGCTTCAAGCTAGAGTTTTTGTCCATGATGGCCTCTCCCTGAAGGATATGGGGGGCTTCATGAGGCCCGGCAGGTTTGTCGTTTTCTCCTACACTGAAGGTTTGACTAAAGCCAGCAGCAAGGTTTCTTGCCATGGGGAAGGAGGGGTTCTGACTTGTGCATTAGGTTCCCCCTGTGCAGGGATTGGAGATAAGGTCTAGGTTCCGATGACTGAAAACCCTGGTTGGGAATGGATGGTGGCCTAAGGCAGTAGCGGGTCCAATGTGCTGGGTGTGCAGCCAGCTGTGTCGGTGTCTGTTGGAAGGTCTGGGCTCAGGCTATTTGCGACAGAGCATCAGTGTTTAAGGTAGCCTATGCAATTGGGGTGTTGCCGAGGGCCAAGCAGTTTGATCCTCATTTGGGGTTTCTGGGCAGCACCATAGACAATGTTTTTCTCCTGGGAGGCAGGCAGAGTGCTTCAGTGTGGCCCCAGAATTCCCAGTAGGGAGGGTTTGTGGGCCAGGAGTGTGAGGATGGAAGTCTGAAAACACAAGCTAGGGTGAGGATTGGAGCCAAGGTCAGAGCAGGCCCAATCGGCAGAGGCTGAACCAAAATCTCCTGCATCTGAAGTCAGGCTGAGGATCAGACGTTGGCTGAGGCTGGAGTATGTGTCCATGATGGCACGTTCATGAAGAGGGGGCCTCATGAGGCCAAGGAAGTGTTCCCACGCTGAGTTTGGAGGATGCCCCAAACCACAAGGTTTCCTTCTGCGGGACATTCGAGTCCTGTTGCATGGCTCCAGGACATACCATATGGAAGGACTGGAGAGCAGGGTTCGAAGGATGGATCCCTGTACAGCATTCCTCGCATTCCAAATGGCCATTAGCGACAAGATATGTTTGATCTGCTGCCTCTGGGGCACACTACCCAGGGGGCTGAGTTGAAATGGCCTCTCCTGAGGATGCGTCATAATGTGCGTTTGGGTCCATGGAGATCATGGAATGTGCTGGTGTTCGGTGGCCCTGCGGAACTCTCCTACCTGAAGGGTTTAATACATCCCCAGTTAGAAATCTCCCCATGTGGAGACGAGAGATGCTTGGTTTGGTGCCTCAGAAAAGCCCCATGTGCTGGTCTACGAAAACAGTCCTCTGAGGACGGACACATGGAAACCAAAGCTAAGGTTCAGATTAGGGCCTGGGGGCCTGTCCATTTCAACCTTCTGTCTCTGGGGACACTGTCTGAGAGTCTAAGTGGAGATAGTTGCTCCGCTGGTGTCAGAGAGCCCCTCTTAGTCCAGGCTGGCTTACACTATTGATGGCCTCAGGGGCCTTGGAGCTTTTACCTAACCTGTAGGTTTGTGGTCAATGGATTGGGCACACTTTTTTAGGAGAGGGCAGGCACAATCTTTCGCTGTGGCTCCAGAGGCCCTAGCCTGGAGGTCTGTGGGTCCAGGCTGTGGGCACAGAAGTCTGAAAACACAAAGTCAGCTTATGTGTGGCGCCTAGGGTATGGCAGGCCGGAGGTACAGTCCAAGAGGGAGCTCGTTGGCCTCTGAAACAAGGGCGAGTGGGAGGCGTTCCGTCAGGCTTTTGTCTCTGGATGTTGTGTCCGGGATAGCTGTGGATTGGAGGGGTGGCCTCAGGGACTGTGGACGAGTATCCCCCTCTGGGGATTTGTCCCAGCTCCCAAGAGTTTGGGGTCATTTTGTGGGAAGGGTGGAGTCGTGTAGTCTGGCTCATGGGTCTCTCCAAAAAAGGGATTCCAGAACAGAGCCCCAGGTACGGGCGGGGCGACTGGAAATCTCAAACACTGGTGAGGATTGGGTGCATAGGGGCTTGGCAAGCCCCATATGCGGGCTCTTGGTCCACGCCCTGACAGGCCTTTCTTTGACATGGGGCTCATGCTGAGGGTCACAGTGTGAATTTGTGCCCAAGCAGCACTCAAGTTTGGGCGTGGCATCAGGGGCCATGAAGGTTTCTCCCACCCTGAAGGTGTGACTCCATGCCAAGAGCAAGCTTGACAGCCATGGGGAAGGAGGAGTTCTGTTTTGTGCTTGCGATACCCAGCTGTGTGGAGAATTGATATAATGTGTAGATTCAGATATCTGAAAACCAAGGTTAGGAAGAGGTGACGGCATAAGACCATGGCGTGTCCGAAGTGCTGGGTGTGCGGCCATCTGTCTCCTTGTCTGTCTGGACGTCTGGCTTCAGGCTGTGTCAGACAGAGCATGAGTGCCCAGAGCATCCTTTCCAGGTCGGGTACCGTCGAGTCCCGATCAGGTTGATCCTCATCTGGGTTTTCTGGAGAGCCCCACAGGGAAACGTTTTTCTTCCTTTGGGCAGACACTGGGCTGGGTTGTGGTTCTGGAGTTCCTAGTCCGGAGGGCTTGTTTGCCAGGAGTGTGAGGAAGGAAGTCTGAAAACACAAGCTAGCATGAGTTTTGGGACCGAGGGCATGGCAGGGCCAGTCTGCAGAGTCTGAATCGAGATCTCCTGTACTGATGTCATGTCAACTATGAGACGTGCCTCAGGATAGAGTTTTTGTCCAGCATGGCCTCTTCCTGAAGTGTGTGGCGGCTTCATGAAGCCAGGGAGGTTTGCCTACGATGGGATTTGTGAAGTACTCCAAACCTCAAGGTTTCCTTCTGCACGACAGTCGAGTCCTATTGGATGGTTCCAGGAGACCCCATACGGAAAGACTCGAGAGCAGATGTCTAAGCATGGATGCCTGGGAACGTCACCTCATATTCCCACTCTTTAGTCAGGACAACGCAGGCTCTATCTGCGGGCTCCTGGGTGAGCTACCCAGAGGGGAGAGTTGAAATGGACTCTCCTGAAGATGAGTCCTACTGTGGCTTGGTGGCCTGGGAGACCTTGGAATGTGGAGGTGGCTCAGGGACTCTGCAGGGTTTTCCAAACTGAGGTGTTTGACACAGCTCCAACAGGGAAGCTTCCCATGTGGAGACGAGAGGAGTTCTGTTCAGTGCCTCAGGAAAGCCCCATATCCTGTTCTTCGAACCAAAGCCTCTGAGGAGTAACACCTGGAACCCAAAGCAAGAGTTGAGATTATGGCCTAAGGGCCTGTCCGGCTCAGTCTTCTATCTCTGTTGACATCTGTGTGCATGCCTTGGTGGAGGTAGCTGCTCAGCTTGTGTCGGAATGCCCCTGTGTGTCCAGGGAGGCTCCCAGTAGTGGGATGTCCTCGGGGGCCTTGAGGTTTCTCATATTCTGGAGGAGTGTGTCCAAAGGAATGGACACAGTTTCCCAGGAGAGAGCAGGCACGGTCCTGTGGTATGGCTCCAGAGGACCCAGCCTAGAGGCTGTGTTTGCCAGGGCTGTGGGGACAGATGTCTGAAAAAGCAAACTTGGCTCAGCTAGTGGCCAATGTAATGGCAGGCCTGATCTCCAGTCCGTGAGGGGAGATCCTCTGGAAATCAAAGTAGGGCAAGTGGGAGGCAGTCACTCAGGATTTACAGTGTCCGGTCAGGGTAGGGGTTGTCTAAGAGGCCGAGGAAGAGCCTTCCTCTCAAGGGATTGTCCAAGCTCCCAAGTGTTTGTGTTCATTCTATGGGAATGAAGAGTACTGTTTTCTGCCACAGGGGACCCCCCAAGGAGAGGGACTCTAGAGCACAGCAGTGGGTTCCGTCAACTGGAATACACACCATCTAGTTAGTCCTGGGTGCATATGGGCATGGCAAAGCACATATGCGGGCTCTTGGTCCAGTCACTGAGAGGCGTTACTTGAATAAGGTACTCACGCTGAGGGTCACAATGTGTGTTTGTGCCCAAGGCGGCCCTCACGCATGTGCGTGGCCTCATGGGTCATGCCGTTTTCTCCAACACTGAAGGTTTGACTCACTGCCAGCAGCAAGGTTTCTTGCCATGGGGTAGGAGGGGTTCTACTTGTGTGCATCAGAGGGGTTCCCCCTGTGCAGGGATTGGATATAAGATCTAGGTTCCGATGACTGAACACCCAGGTTGGGAATAGATGGTGGCCTAAGGCAGTGGCGGGTCCAATGTGCTGGGTGTGCATCCAGCTGTGTCGGTGTCTGTTGGAAGGTCTGGGCTCAGGCTATTTGCCTCAGAGCATCAGTGTTTAAGGTAGCCTATGCAATTGGGGTGTTGCCGAGGGCCAAGCAGTTTGATCCTCATTTGGGGTTTCTGGGCAGCATTATAGACAATGTTTTTCTTCTGGGAGGCACAGAGTGCTTCATTATGGCCCCAGAATTCCCCGTAGGGAGGGCTTGTGGGCCAGGAGTGAGAGGACGGAAGTCTGAAAACACAAGCTAGGGTGAGGATTGGAGCCAAGGGCAGAGCAGGCCCACTCTGCAGAGGCTGAATCAAAATCTCCTGCATCTGAAGTCAGGCTGAGGATCAGACGTTGGCTGAGGCTGGAGTATGTGTCCATGATGGCACCTTCATGAAGCGGGGGCCTCATGAGGCCAAGGAAGTTTTCCCACTCTGAGTTTGGAGGTTGCCCCAAACCACAAGGTTTCCTTCTGCGGGACATTCGAGTCTTGTTGCATGGCTCCAGGACATAACATACGGAAGGACTGGACAGCAGGGTTCGAAGGATGGATCCCTGTACAGCATGCCTCGTATTCCAATTGGCCATTAGCGATAAGATATGTTTGATCTGGGGCCTCTGGAACACGCGACACAGGGGGCTGAGTTGAAATGGCCTCTCCTGAGGATGCGTCATAATGTGCGTTTGGGTCCATGGAGACCTTGGAATGTGCTGGTTGTTCAGTGGCCCTGCGGAACTCTCCTACCTGAAGGGTTTGATACATCCCCAGCAAGAAAGCTCCCCATGTGGAGACGAGAGAGGTTTGGTTTGGTGCCTCAGAAAAGCCCCGTAAGCTGGTCTACGAAAACAGTCCTCTGAGGACGGACACATGGAAACCAAAGCTAAGGTTCAGATTAGGGCCTAGGGGCCTATCCATTTCAACCTTCTGTCTCTGGGGACACTGTCTGAGAGTCTAAGTGGAGATAGTTGCTCCGCTGGTGTCAGAGAGCCCCTTTTAGTCCAGGGTGGCCTACACTATTGATGTCCTCAGGGGCCTTGGAGCTTTTCCCTAACCTGTAGGGTTGTGGTCAATGGATTGGGCACACTTTCCTTGGAGAGGGCAGGCACAATCTTTCGCTGTGGCTCCAGAGGCACTAGCCTGGAGGTGTGTGGGTCCAGGCTGTGGGCACAGAAGTCTGAAAACACAAACTCAGCTTATGAGTGGTGCCTAGGGTATGGCAGGCCGGAGGTACAGCCCGAGAGGGAACTCCTGGGCCTATGAAAAAAGGGCGAGTGGGAGGCGTTCCTTCAGGCTTTTGTCTCTGGATGCTGTGTCCGGGATAGCCGTGGATTTGAGGGGTGGCCTCAGGGACTGTGGACGAGTATCCCTCTCTGGGGATTTGTCCCAGCTTCCAAGATTGGGGTCATTTTGTGAGAAGGGTGGAGTCGTGTTTTCTGGCTCATGGGTCTCTACATGAAAGGGATTCCAGAATAGAGCCCCAGGTACGGGCGGGGCGACTGGAAAACTCAAACACTAGTGAGGATTGGGTGCATAGGGGCTATGCAAGCCCCATATGCGGGCTCTTTGTCCAGGCCCTGACAGGCCTTTCTTTGACATGGGGCTCATGCTGAGGGTCACAGTGTGAATTTGTGCCCAAGCAGCACTCAAGTTTGGGCGTGGCATCAGGGGCCATGAAGGTTTCTCCCACCCTGAAGGTGTGACTCCATGCCAAGAGCAAGCTTGACAGCCATGGGGAAGGAGGAGTTCTGTTTTGTGCTTGCGATACCCAGCTGTGTGGAGAATTGATATGATGTCTAGGTTCAGATATCTGAAAACCAAGGTTAGGAAGAGGTGACGGCATAAGACCATGGCGTGTCCGAAGTGCTGGGTGTGCGGCCATCTGTCTCCTTGTCTGTCTGGACGTCTGGCTTCAGGCTGTGTCAGACAGAGCATGAGTGCCCAGAGCATCCTTTCCAGGTCGGGTACCGTCGAGGCCCGAGCAGGTTGATCCTCATCTGGGTTTTCTGGAGAGCCCCACAGGGAAATGTTTTCTTCCGTTGGGCAGACACTGGGCTGGGTTGTGGTTCTGGAGTTCCTAGTCCGGAGGGCTTGTTTGCCAGGAGTGTGAGTAAGGAAGTCTGAAAACACAAGCTAGCGTGAGGTTTGGGACCTGCCACAAAGGACTCCCCAGGAGAGGGACCCTAGAGCACAGCAGTGGGTTCCCTCAACTGGAATACACATCATCTAGTTAGTCCTGGGTGCCTATGGGCATGGCAAGGACTATATGCAGGATCTTCATCCCGAACCTGACAGGCCTTTCTTTGACATGGGGCTCATGAGGGTCACAGTGTGAATTTGTTCCCAATCAGCACTCAAGTGCTGCTTGGGCTCTACCTGAAGTGTTTGATACATCCCCAGTAAGAAAGCTCCCCATGTGGAGACGAGAGGAGTTCTGTTCAGTGCCTCAGGAAAGCCCCATATCCTGTTCTTCGAACCAAAGCCTCTGAGGAGTAACACCTGGAACCCAAAGCAAGAGTTGAGATTACAACCTAAGGGCCTGTCCGGCTCAACCTTCTATCTCTGTTGACATCTGTGTGCATGCCTTCGTGGAGGTAGCTGCTCAGCTTGTGTCCGAATGCGCCTGTGTGTCCAGGGAGGCTCCCAGTAGTGGGGTGTCCTCGGGGGCCTTGAGGTTTCTCATATTCTGGAGGAGTGTGTCCAAAGGAATGGACACAGTTTCCCTGGAGAGAGCAGGCACGGTCCTGTGGTATGGCTCCAGAGGACCCAGCCTAGAGGCTGTGTTTGCCAGGGCTGTGGGGACTGATGTCTGAAAAAGCAAACTTGGCTCAGGAAGGGGCCAAGGTGATGGCAGGCCTGATCTCCAGTCCGTGATGGGAGATTCTCTGGATATCAAAGGAGGACAAGTGGGAGGCAGTCGCTCAGGCTTTTGTCTCTGGGTGTTGCGTTCACATTGTCCGGTCAGGGTAGGGGTTGCCTCAGGGGCCGAGGAAGAGCCTTCCTCTCGGGGGATTGTCCAAGCTCCCAAGTGTTTGGGATCATTCTGTGGGAAGGGAAGAGTACTGTTTTCTGCCAGAAAGGACCCCCAGGAGAGGGACTCTAGAGCACAGCAGTGGGTTTCTTCAACTGGAATACACACCATCTAGTTAGTCCTGGGTGCCTATGGGCATGGCAGGGACTATATGCAGGATCTTCGTTCCGAACCTGACAGGCCTTTCTTTGACATGGGGCTCATGCTAGGGTCACAGTGTGAATTTGTGCCCAAGCAGCACTCATGTTTTGGCGTGGCATCAGGGGCCATGAAGGGTTCCCCACGTGAAGGTGTGACTCCATGTGAAGAACAAGCATTACAGCCATGTGGAAGGCAGAGTTCTGATTATGATTCCGATACACAAACTCAGCTTTTTTGGGGGACGTCTGTATGGCAGGCCCAATATACAAACCATGAGAAGAACTCATGAAGATTTGAATATAGAGCGAGTCTGAGGCGCTTGCTCAGGCATTTGTCTCTGGAATTTGTATCAGCGATGGCCGTAGAATGTCGGGGATGCTTCATGGGCCATGGACGAATCTACCTCTATGAGGATTTCGCCCGATTCCCAATTATTTTTCGTCTTCTGTGGGATGGGAGGACTCCTTTCAGTTTTGTTACCTCAGGTGTCCCACGAAAAGAGGAATTCCAAAGCAAAGCCGTGAGGAAGACTGAAGGGACCGCCAGAACTATGGTTCAAAATTGGGGACTAGGGGCATGGCAAGCCCAATATGCTATCTCTTCATCCAGCCACTGAAAGGCCTTACTTGAGGACTTTGGTCAGGGTGAGGGTCACAATGTGTGTTTGTGACCAATGTAGCCTGCGAGCATGGCGGGGCCTCATGGGCAACACTGGATTCAACTACACTGAAAGTTGGACAACATGCCAACCACAAGGTATCTTGCCATGGGGAAGGAGTTCTGATTTCTGCATCCCGTTCAACCCTGGGCAGTGATTGGTGGTAAGGTCTAGAATCTAAAGCCTGAAAACCGAGGTTGGGAAGAGATGACGACCTAAGGCCATGGCGGCTCGATGTGCTCAGTGTGCGGCCAGCTGTCTGGTTGGGGCCAGGAAGTCCAGGCTAAGGCTGTGTCAGAAAGGGCATTAGTGCCCTGGTCAGCCTATGTATTTGGGGTACAGCCAAGGTAGGTGCAGGTTAATCCTCACTTGGTGTTACTAGGTAGCCCCAAGGGCAATGTTTTTCTTCTGGAGGGCAGGCAGAGTGCAGCATTGTAGTTCTGGATTGCCAAAATGTAGGGCTTGTGGGCCAGTAGTCTGAGGACAGAAGTCTGAGAACACAAGCTCGGCTTAGGTTTCTGGTTGAGGACATGGCAGGCAGAATCTACAGACCGGAATCGAGATCTCGTGCATCTGAAGTCAGGGCGAGGATCAGACGATCGCACAGGTTGGAGTTTCTGTCCCTTATGGCCCCTTCATGAAGGGGGAGAATCACGAGGCCATGGGGGGTTTTTTCACGATGGGATTTGTGAGAAGCTCCAAACTCCAAAGTGTCTTCTGCAGGACAATTGAGACCTGTTGTTTGGCTCCAGGCCAATGTATCTGAGCAGGGTTCTAAGGATGGATGGCTGGGTAGCCCACCTCGCATTCCAATTGTCTCCTAGCAACAAGACAGGTTAGATCTGCTGGATCTGGGGGAGCAACCGAGGAGGCTGAGTTGAAATGGACTCTCCTGGGGATGGGTCCTAGCGTGCTTTTGTGTGTATCGAGACCTTGGAATGAAACGGTGGCACTGGGGCCCTGACGGGTTCTCCAAAACAGAGGCTTTGACAGAGCTCCAACGTGCAAGTTTCCCATGTGTAGATGAGATGTTTTCTGATGGGTGGGAGAAGAAAAAGCCATTGCTGCTTTTGAAATCCAGGCGTCTGAGGAGAGATGCCTGGAAACCAAAGCAATGGATCTGATTAGTGCCTAGGGGCCTGTTCTTTCCTTTTTACCTCTGGGGACAACTGTCTATGGGTCTGAGTGCAGGTAGGTGCACAGATGGGCTCTGATTGCCCTGTTTTTCCTGGGAAGCCAGCCCTAGTGAGATGGATCAGGGATTTGGGTGTTTATCCTATTAGAAGGGTTGTGGCCATTGGAAATGGCAAACACAATTCCCTTGGAGAGGGCAAGTACAGTCCTCAGGCTTGGCTCCAGGGTCCTGATCCTGTAGGTTGTGCAGGCCAGGGCTGTTTGGACAGTTGTCTGAAAACACAACCTCAGCTTATGTTTCCTGTCATAGGTATGGCAGTACTGATCTACAGATCATGAGGAGAACTCTTCGGGATTTGAAAAAAGAGCGAGTGTGAGGCTCTTGCTCAAATTTTTGTCTCTGGATATCGTGTCACTCACGGTGGTGAAATTTCTAGGTGTCTTCATGGGAAATGGACGTGTCGTACTCTCTGGTGGTTTGGCCCGGTCCAAAGAGTTTGGGGTCATTCTGTGGAATGGAAGACGTCCGTTTTTTTGTTGTTGTTTTATTTTTTACCTCAAGTGTCCCACCAAATGAGGGATTCCAGAGTAGAGCCCTGGGGAGGGGCGACTGGACAATCAGAAATCTGGTTAAAAATTGGGGCGTAGGGACATGTAAAGCCCATTATGACATCTAATGGTCCAGCCACTGAGAGGACTTACTAGAGGACAAGACTCCTGCTGAGGGTCACAATGCGTGTTTATGCCCCCGTCGCACTCAAGAATGGGCGGGGCCTCGGGGTGAATGCTGGTTTCTTCTACTCTGAACGTTGGACAATGTGCCAACCACAAGGTTTCTTGCCATGGGTAAGTAGGAGTTCTGATTTCTGCATCACACTCAACCCTGGGCAGTGATTGGAGATAAGGTCTCGGTTCTGACGCCTGAGAACTGAGATAGGGAAGAGATGATGACCTAAGGCCATGGCGGGTCTTATGTGCTCAGTGTGCAGTCAGCTTTCTGGGGGTTGGTCAGGAGGTCCGGCCTCAGGTTGTGTCCGACAGTGCTTTAGTGCCCAGGTTAGAGTATACAATTTGGTTAAAATCGAGTGCTGCATAGGTTTATCCTCATTTAAGGTGCCTGGGCAGCTCATGAGGCAATAATTTTTTTCTACAGGGCAGGCAGAGTGCTGCATTGTGGGTCCGAAATTGCCAAACTTGAGGGCTTCGGGGCCTTAGTGTGAAGACGGAAGTCCGAGAGACAAGCTAGACTTGGGTTTCAGGGCGAGCGCACGGCAGATACCCCCTGCAGATTTGAACCCATATCTCATACATCTGAAGTCAGGTCGAGGATCAGACATTGGCTCAGGTTGGAGTTTCTGAGCATGATGGCCGCTTCATGAAGGGAGCAGAAACTTGAGGCCATTGAGGTTTTCCCACGTTGGGAGTTGTGGGATGCCTCCTTCAAGGATTCCTTCTGCGGGACAATTGAGACCTGTTGGACAGCTCCAGGACATCCCAAACGGAATGACTCCAGAGCACCGTTCGAGGATGGATGCCTGGGAAGCCCGCCTCGCATTCCAATTGTCTCCTAGCAACAAGACAGTTTAGATCTGATGGCTCTGGGGGAGCAACCGGGGTGGCTGAGTTGAAATGGACTTTCCTGAGGATGGGTCCTAATGGGTTTTTATGTCCATGAGGGCCTTGGAATGGGGCGGTGGCACCGGGACCCGGAAGTACTCTCCTAAGCTTTTGACATAGCTCCCATGCACAAGTTTCCTTGTGGAGACGAGATGAGTTCTGATGGGTGCCTCAGGAAAACTCCTATGATTGTATTGGAATCAGGCTTTTGAGGAGACATGCCTGTAAACCAAAGCAATGGATCCTATTATGGCCTAGGGTCCTGTCTGGTTCAATCTTCTTCTCTGGGGACATCCATCTATGGTATGATTGGAGGTAGATGCTCAGCTGGTGTCAGACCGCCCTTTTTGTCCCGGGCAACCTACACTATTGGGATGGCCTCAGGGACTTTGGAGGTTTCTCCTCATTTGTATGATTTTGGACAATGGAATGGGCAGAATTCCCATGGATTGGTAGGCACAGTCCTAATGTGTAGATCCAGGGGCCCCAGCCTGGAGGGTATGTGGCCCAGGACTTTGAAGACAGAAGTCTGAAAACACAAACTCAGCTTAGTTTTGGGGACGTAGGTATGGCAGGCCCGATCTACAAACCATGAGAAGAACTCTTCCGGATATGAAGAAAGAGCGAGTCTGGAGGCGCTTGCTCAGGCTTTTGTCTCTGGATTTTGTATCAGCGGTGGCCCTGGAATGTCGGGGAGGCCTCATGGGCCATGGACGAATCTTCCTCTCTAAGGATTTAGCCCGATTCTCAATTGTTTTTCGTCAACCTGTGGGATGGGAGGACTCCTTTCATTTTTGTTACCTCAGGTGTCCCAACAAAAGAGGAATTCCAGAGCAAAGCCGTGGGGAAGACTGAAGGGACAACCGGAACTACGGTTCAAAATTGGGGACTAGGGGCATGGCAAGCCCAATATGCTATCTCTTCATGCAGCTACTGAGAGGCCTTACTTGAGGACTGGGCTCAGGCTGAGGGTCACAATGTGTGTTTGGGACCCATGTGGCCCGTGAGCATGGGCGGGTCCTCATGGGCCACACTGGTTTCAACTACACTGAACGTTGGACAACTTGCCAACCACAAGGATTCTTGCCATGGGGAAGGAGTTCTGATTTCTGCATCACGTTCAACCCTGGGAAGTGATTGGAGATAAGGTCTAGGTTCTGAAGCCTGAAAACCAGGGTTGGGAAGAGATGACGATCTAAGGCCTAGGAGGCTCGTTGTGCTCAGGTTGCGGCCAGCTGTCTGGGTGGGGCCAGGAGGTCCAGGCTCAGGCTGTGTCAGAAAGGGCATTAGTGCCCTGGTCAGCCTATGTATTTGGGGTACAGCCAAGGTAGGTGCAGGTTGATCCTCATTTGGGGTTACTGGGTAGCCCCGATGGCAAAGTTTTTCTTCTGGAGACCAGGCAGAATGCTGCATTGTAGTTCTGGATTGGCAAACTGGAGGGCTTGTGGGCCAGTAGTCTGAGGACAGAAGTCTGAGAACACAGGCTCGGCTTAGGTTTCTGGTTGAGGACATGGCAGGCAGATCTACAGACCTGAATCGAGATCTCGTGCATCTGAATTCAGGGCGAGGATCAGATGATCGCTCAGGTTGGAGTTTCTGTCCCTAGTGGCCCCTTCATGAAGGGGGTGGCATCACGAGGCCATGGGGGTTTTCCCACGATGGGAGTTGTGAGAAGCTCCAAACTGCAAATGGTCTTCTGCAGGACAATTGAGACCTGTTGTTTGGGTCTCCAGGCCAAGGATTCTGAGCAGGGTTTTAAGGATGGATGGCTGGGTAGCCCACCTCGCATTCCAATAGTCTCCTAGCAACAAGACAGGTTAGATCTGCTGGATGTGGGGGAGCAACCGAGGAGGCTGAGTTGAAATGGACTCTCATGGTGATGGGTCCTAATGTGCTTTTGTGTCTATGGAGACCTTGGAATGAAGCGGTGGCACTGGGGCCCTGAAGGGTTCTCTGAAACAGAGGCTTTGACACAGCTCCAACGTGCAAGTTTCCCATGTGTAGATGAGATGTTTTCTGATGGGTGAGTCAAGAAACAGCCATATGCTGGTTTTGAAATCCAGGCCTCTGAGAAGAGATGCCTGGAAACCAAAGCAATGGATCTAATTAGTGCCTAGGGTCCTGTTCTTTCCTTTTTACCTCTGGGGACATCTGTCGATGGGTCTGAGTGCAGGTAGGTGCACAGATGGTCTCAGATTGCCCCTTTATTTCCTGGGAAGCCACCACTAGTGCGAAGGATCAGGCACTTTGGAGGTTTTTCCTATTAGAAGGATTTTGGCCATTGGAATGGGCACACACAATTCCCTTGCAGAGGGCAAGTACAGTCCTCTGGTTTGGCTCCAGAGGCCTGAGCCTGTAGGTTGTGTAGGCCAGGGCTGTTTGGACAGTTGTCTGAAAACACAAACTCGGCTTATGTTTCGGGTCATAGGTATGGCAGTACTGATCTACAGATCATGAGGAGAACTCTTCATGATTTGAAAAAAAAGGGCGAGTCTGAGGCTTTTGCTGAAGTTTTTGTCTTAGATATCGTGTCACCCATGGTGGTGAAATTTCTGGGTAACTTCATGGGAAATGGACGAGTCTTACTCTCTGGTGGTTTTGCCCCGTCCAAAGAGTTTGTGGTCATTTTGTGGGATGGAAGAAGTCTGTTTCTTTGTTGTTGTTGTTTTATTTTTTAACCTCTGGTGTCCCTCCAAATGAGGGATTCCAGAGTAGAGCCCTGGGGAGGGGCGACTGGACAATCAGAAATCTGGTTATAAATTGGGGCCTAGGGACATGTCAAGCCCCTTATGACATCCAATGGTTCAGCCACTGAGAGGACTTACTAGAGGACAGCACTCATGCTGAGGGTCACAATGCGTGTGTATGCCCTCGTCGCACTCAAGAAAGGGCGGGGCCTCAGGGTGAATGCTGGTTTCTCCTACACTGAACGTTGGACAACGTGCCAACCACAAGGGTTCCTGCCATGGGTAATGAGAACTTCTGATTTCTGCATCACACTGACCCCTGGGTAGTGATATGAGATAAGTTCTCGGTTCTGAAGCCTGAAAACTGAGGTAGGGAAGAGATGATGACCTAAGGTCATGGCGGGTCTGATGTGCTCACGGTGCGGTCTGCTGTCTGGGTGTTGGTCAGGAGGTCCGGGCTCAGGTTGTTTCAGACATTGCATTAGTGCCCAGGTTAGACTATATAATTGGGTAAAGTCGAGTGCTGTGTAGGTTTATCCTCATTTAAGGTGCCTGGGCAGCTCATGAGGCAATAATTTTTTTCTAGAGGGCAGGCAGAGTGCTGCATTGAGGGTCCGGAATTGCCAAACTTGAGGGCTTCTGGGCCAGGGGTGTGAGGACGGAAGTCTGAGAAGACAAGCTAGACTTGGGTTTCAGGGCGAGGGCATTGCAGGTACCCCCTGCAGTTCTGAACCAATATCTCAAGCATCTGAAGTCAGGGCGAGGATCAGACGTTGGCTCAGGTTGGAGTTTCTGTGCATGACTGCCCCTTCATGAACAGAGAGGAGTCTCAAGGCCATGGAGGTTTTCCCACGGTGGTAGTTGTGGGATGCCCGCTTGAAGGATTCCATGTGCGGGACAATTGAGACCTGTTGGGCAGCTCCAGGACATCCCATCCCATACAGAATGACTCCAGAGCACCGTTAGGGGATGGATACCAGGGAAGACCGCCTCACATTCCAATTGTCTCCTAGCAACAAGACAGTTGAGATCTGATGGCTCTGCGGGAGCAACCGGGATGGCTGAGTTGAAATGGACTTTTCCGAGGATGGGGCCTAATATGTGTTTGTGTCCATGGGGGCCTTCAATGGGGCGGTGGCACCTGGACCCTGTAGAATTCTCCTTAACTTTGACATAGCTCCCATGCTCAAGTTTCCTTGGGGAGATGAGATTAGTTCTGATGGGTGCCTCAGGAAACCCCCTATGCTGGTATTGGAATCCAGGCATTTGAGGAGACATGCCTGTAAACCAAAGCAATGGATCTGATTATGGCCTAGGGTCCTGTCTGGTTTAATCTTCTTCTCTTGGTTCATCCATCTATGGTATGATTGGAGGTGGATGCTCAGCGGGTGTCAGATCGCCCTTGTTAGTCCCGGGAGACCTACACTATTGGGATGGCCTCGGGGACTTTGGAGGTTTCTCATAATTTGTACGATTTTGGACAATGGAATGTGCAGAATTCCCATGCATGGGGTAGGTAGCGTCCTAATGTGTGGCTCCAGGGGCCCCAGCCTGGAGGGTGTGTGGCCCAGGACTTTGAGGACAGAAGTCTGAAAACACAAACTCAGTTTAGGTTTGGTGACGTAGGTATGGCAGGCCCAATCTACAAACCATGAGAAGAACTCTTCTGGATATAAAGAATGAGCGAGTCTGAGGCGCTTGCTCAGGCTTTTGTCTCTGGATTTTGTATCAATGATGGCCGTGTAATGTGGGGAGGCCTTATGGGCCATGGACGAATCTTCCTCTCTGTGCATTTGGCCCGGTCCCAATTGTTTTTCGTCAATCTGTGGGATGGGAGGTCTCCTTTCAGGTTTGTTACCTCAGGTGTCCCAACCAAAGAGGAATTCCAAAGCAGAGCCCTGGGGAAGAGTGAAGGGACAACCCAAACTATGGTTAAAAATGGGGGCCTAGGGGCATGGCTGGCCCAATATGCTGTCTCTTCATCCAGCCACTGAGAGGCCTTACATGAGGACTGGGCTCAGGCTGAGTGTCCCAATGTGTGTTTGTGACCAATGTGGCCTGCGGGCATGGGTAGGGCCTCATGGGCCACACTGGTTTCAACTACACTAAACTTTGGACAACAGGCCAATCACAAGGTTTCTTGCCATGGGGAAGGAGTTCTGATTTCTGCATCATTTTCAACCCTGGGAACTGGTTGGAGATAAGGTCTAGGTTCGGAAGCCTGAAAACCGCAGTTGGGATGAGATGACGACTTAAGGCCTTGGCGGGTCGTATGCGCTCAGTGTGCGGTCAACTGCCTGGGTGTTGGTCAGGAGGTTCTAGCTCAGGTTGTGTCAACAGTGCATTAGTGCCCAGGTTAGACTATATAATTTGGGTACAGTCGAGTGTCGTGTAGGTTTATCCTCATTTGAGTTGCCTGGGCAGCTCATTAGGCAATATATTCTTTCTAGAGTGCAGGCAGAGTGCTGCAATGTGGGCCCGGAATTTCCAATCTTGACGGCTTCAGGGCCAGGAGTGTGAGGACAGAAGTCTGAGAACACAAGTTAGACTTTGGCTTCGGGACGAGGGCACAGCAGGTAACACTTGCAGTTCTGAACCAATATCTCAAGCATCTGAAGTCAAGGCGAGGATCAGACGTTGGCTCAGGTTTGAGTTTCTGTGAATGACCTCCCTTCATGAATCTAGCGGAGTCTCAAGGCCATGGAGGTTTTACCACGTTGGGAGTTCAGGGATGCCCCCTTCAAGGATTCCTTATGCAGGACAGTTGACACCTGTTGGGCAGCTCGAGGACATACCATATGGAATGACTCCAGAGCACCGTTAGAGGATGGATGCCAGGGAAGCCCGCCTCGCATTCCAATTGTCTCCAAGAAACAAGACAGTTGAGATGTGATGGCTCTGCAGAAGCAACCGGGGTGGCTGTGGTGAAATGGACTTTCCTGAGGATGGGGCCTAATGTGTGTTTGTGTCCATGGCGGCCTTAGATTGGGGCGGTGGCACCGGGACCCTGAAGTACTCTCCTAAGCTTTGGACATGGGTCCCATGCACAGGTTTCCTTGTGGAGACGAGATGAGTTCTGATGGGTGCCTCAGGAAAACCCCTATGCTCGTATTGGAATCAGGCTTTTGAGGACACATGCCTGTAACACAAAGCAATGGATATTATTATGGCCTAGGGTCCTGTCTGGTTCAATCTTCTTCTCTGGGGACATCCATCTATGGTATGAGTGGAGGTCGATTATCAGCTGGTGTCATACAGCCCTTGTTTGTTCCGGGCGACCTACACTATTGGGATGGCCTCAGGGACTTTGGAGGTTTCTCCTAATTTGTACGATTTTGGACCATGGATTGGGCAGAATTCCCATGCATTGGTAAGCACAGTCCTAATGTGTGGCTCCAGGGGCCCAGCCTGGAGGGTGTGTGGCCCAAGACTTTGAGGACAGAAGTCTGAAAACACAAACTCAGCTTAGGTTTGGGGACGTAGGTATGGTAGGCCCGATCAACAAACCATGAGAAGAACTCACCCCTGGGCAGTGATTGGAGATAAGGTCTCAGTTCTGAAGCCTGAAAACTGAGTTAGGGCAGAGATGATGACCTAAGGCCATGGCGGGATTTATGTGCTAATTGTGCGGTCAGCTTTCTGGGTGTTGGTCAGGAGGTCCAGGCTCAGGTTGTGTTCGACAGTGCATTAGTGCCCAGGTTAGACTATATAATTTGAGTAAAGTCGAGTGCTGTGTAGGTTTACCCTCATTTAAGGTGCCTGGGCAGCTCATGAGGCAATAATTTTTTTTCTAGAGGGCAGGCAGAGTGCTGCATTGTGGGTCCAGAATGGCCAAACTTGAGGGCTTCGGGGCCAGGAGTGTGAGGACGTAAGTCTGAGAAGACAAGCTAGACTTGGGTTTCAGGGCGAGGGCACGGCAGGTACCCCCTGCAGATCTGAACCAATATCTCATGCATCTGAAGTCAGGGCGAGGATCAGACGTGGGCTCAGGTTGGAGTTTCTGAGCATGACGGCCGCTTGATGAAGGGAGCGGAATCTCGAGGCCATTGAGGATTTCCCACGTTGGGAGTTGTGGGATGCCCCCTTCAAGGATTCTTTCTGCGGGACAATTAGACCTGTTGGACAGCTCCAGGACATCCCATATGGAATGACTCCAGAGCACCGTTCGCGGATGGATGCCTGGGAAGCCCGCCTCGCATTCCAATTGTCTCCTAGCAACAAGACACTTTAGATCTGATGGCTCTGCGGGAGCAAGCGGGGTGGCTGAGTTGAAATGGACTTTCCTGAAGATGGGTCCTAATGTGTTTTTGTGTCCATGAGGGCCTTGGAATGGGGCGGTGGCACCGGGACCCTGAAGTACTCTCCTAAACTTTGGACATGGCTCCCATGCACAGGTTTCCTTGTGGAGACGAGATGAGTCCTATGGTTGCCTCAGGAAAACCCCTATGCTCGTATTGGAATCAGGCTTTTGAGGACACATGCCTGTAACCCAAAGCAATGGATCCTATAATGGCCTTGGGTCCTGTCTGGTTCAATCTTCTTCTCTGGGGACATCCATCTATGGTATGAGTGGAGGTCGATTATCAGCTGGTGTCAGACAGCCCTTGTTTTTTCCGGGCGACCTACACTATTGGGATGGCCTCAGGGACTTTGGAGGTTTCTCCTAATTTGTACGATTTTGGACCATGGAATGGGCAGAATTCCCATGGATTGGTAGGCACAGTCCTAATGTGTGGCTCCAGGGGCCCAGCCTGGAGGGTGTGTGGCCCAAGACTTTGAGGACAGAAGTCTGAAAACACAAACTCAGCAAGGGTTTGGGGACGTAGGTATGGCAGGCCCTATCTACAAACCATGAAAAGAACTCTTCAGGATATGAAGAAAGTGCAAGTCTGAGGCGCTTGCTCAGGCTTTTGTCTCTGGATTTTGTATTAGCGATGACCGTGGACTGTCGGGGAGGCCTCATGGGCCATGGACGAATCTTCTTCTCTGAGGATTTGGCCCGATTCCAAATTGCTTTTCGTCAATCTGTGGGATGGGAGGTCTCCTCTCAGTTTTGTTACCTCAGGTGTCCCACCAAAAGAGGAATTCCAAAGCCAAGCCGTGGGGAAGACTGAACGGACAACCCGAACTATGGTTCAAAATTGGGGCCTAGGGGCATGGCTAGCCCAATATGCTATCTCTTCATCCAGCCACTGAGTGGCCTTACTTGAGGACTGGGCTCAGCCTGAGGGTCACAATGTGTGTTTGTGACCAATGTGGCCCGCGAGCATGGGCGGGGCCTCATGGGCCACACTGGTTTCAACTACACTGAACGTTGGACAACATTCCAACCACAAGGTTTCTTGCCATGGGGAAGGAGTTCTGATTTCTGCATCACCTTCAACCCTGGGCAGTGATTGGAGATAAGGTCTAGGTTCTGAAACCTGAAAACTGATGTTGGGAAGAGATGACGACCTAAGTCCACGGAGGCTCGATGTGCTCAGTGTGCGGACAGCTGTCTGGGAGGGTCCAGGGGGTCCAGGCTCAGGCTGTGTCAGAAAGGGCATTAGTGCCCTGGTCAGCCTATGTATTTGGGGTACAGCCAAGTTCGGTGCAGGTTGATCCTCATTTGGGGTTACTGGGTAGCCCCAGAGGACAATGTTTTTCTTCTGGAGGGCAGGAAGAGTGCTGCATTGTAGTTCTGGATTGCCAAACTGGAGGGCTTGTGGGCCAGTAGTCTGACGACAAAAGTCTGAGAACACAAGCTAGGCTTAGGTTTCTGGGTGAGGCCATGGCAGGCACAATCTACAGACCTGAATCGAGATCTCGTGCATCTGAAGTCAGGGCGAGAATCAGATGATCGCTCAGGTTGGAGTTTCTGCCCCTGATGGCCCCTTCATGAATGGGGGGGGGCATCACGAGGCCATGGATGTTTTCCCACGATGGGAGTTGTGAGAAGCTCCAAACTGCAGAGTCTTCTGCAGGACAATTGAGACCTGTTGTTTGGCTCCAGGCCAATGATTCTGAGCAGGGTTCTAAGGATGGATGTCTGGGTAGCCCTCCGCGCTTTCCAATTGTCTCCTAGCAACCAGACAGGTTAGATCTCCTGGATCTGTGGGGAGCAACCAAGGACGATGAGTTGAAATGGACACCCCTGGGAATGAGTCCTAACGTGCTTTTGTGTCTATGGAGACCTTGGAATGATGCGGTGTCACTGGGGCCCTAAAGGGTTCTCCTAAACAGAGGCTTTGACACAACTCCAACGTGCAAGTTTCCCATGTGTAGATGAGATGTTTTCTGATGGGTGAGTCAAGAAACAGCTATATGCTGCTTTTGAAATCCAGGCCTCTGAGGAGAGATGCCTGGAAACCAAAGCAATGGATCTGATTAGTGCCTAGGGGCCTGTTCTTTCCTTTTTACCTCTGGGGACATCTGTCTATGGGTCTGGGAGCAGGTAGGTGCACAGATGCCCTCAGATTGCCCCTGTATTTCCTGGGAAGCCACCACTAGTTAGAAGGATCAGGCACTTTGGAGGTTTTTCCTATTAGAAGGGTTTTGGCCATTGGAATGGGCACACACAATTCCTTTGGAGAGGGCAAGTACAGTCCTCAGGTTTGGCTCCAGCGGCCTGAGCCTGTAGGTTGTGTAGGCCAGGGCTGTTTGGACAGTTGTCTGAAAACACAAACTCGGCTTATGTTTTGGGTCATAGGTATGGCAGGACTGATCTACAGATCATGAGGAGAACTCTTCAGGATTTGAGAAAAAGGGCGAGTCTGAGGCTTTTGCTCAAGTTTTTGTCTTGGATATCGTGTCACTCATGGTGGTGAAATTTCTGGGTAACTTCATGGGAAATGGATGAGTCTTACTCTATGGTGGTTTGGCCCCGTCCAAAGAGTTTGTGTCCATTCTGTGTGATGGAAGAAGTCCGTTTCTTTGTTGTTGTTGTTTTATTTTTTAACATCTGGTGTCCCTCCAAATGAGGGATTCCTGTGTAGAGCCCTAGGGAGGGGCGACTGGACAATTAGAAATCTTGTTATAAATTGGGGCCTAGGTCATGTCAAGCCCATTATGACATCCAATGGTTCAGCCACTGAGAGGACTTACTAGAGGACAGCACTCATGCTGAGGGTCACAATGCGTGTGTATGCCCTTGTCGCACTCAAGAATGGGCGGGGCCTCAGGGTGAATGCTGGTTTCTCCTACACTGAACGTTGGACAACGTGCCAACCACACGGGTTCTTGCCATGGGTAAGGAAGAGTTCTGATTTCTGCATCACACTCACCCCTGGGCAGTGATATGAGATAAGGTCTTGGTTCTGAAGCCTGAAAACTGAGGTAGGAATGAGAGGATGACCTATGGCCATGGCGGGTCTGATGTGCTCACAGTGCCGTCTGCTGTCTGGGTGTTGGTCAGGAGGTCCGGGCTCAGGTTGTTTCAGACATTGCATTAGTGCCCAGGTTACACTATATAATTTGGGTAAAGTCGAGTGCTGTGTAGGTTTATCCTCATTTAAGGTGCCTGGGCAGCTCATGAGGCAATAATTTTTTTTCTAGAGGGCAGTCAGAGTGCTGCATTGAGGGTCCGGAATTGCCAAACTTGAGGGCTTCTGGGCCAGGGGTGTGAGGACGGAAGTCTGAGAAGACAAGCTAGACTTGGGTTTCAGGGCGAGGGCATTGCAGGTAACCCTGCAGTTCTGAACCAATATCTCAAGCATCTGAAGTCAAGGCGAGGATCAGACGTTGGCTCAGGATGGAGTTTCTGTGCATGAATGTCCCTTCATGAACATAGAGGAGTCTCAAGGCCATGGAGGTTTTCCCACGGTGGGAGTTGTGGGATGCCCCCATGAAGGATTCATTGTGCGGGACAATTGAGACCAGTGGGCAGCTCCAAGACATCCCATCCCATACGGAATGACTCCAGAGCACCGTTAGGGGATGGATGCCAGGGAAGATCGCCTCGCATTCCAATTGTCTCCTAGCAACAAGACAGTTGAGATCTGATGGCTCTGCGGGAGCAACCGGGATGGCTGAGTTGAAATGGACTTTCCCGAGGTTGTGGCCTAATATGTGTTTGTGTCCATGGGGGCCTTCAATAGGGCGGTGGCACCGGGACCCTGAAGAATTCTCCTTAACTTTGACATAGCTCCCATGCTCAAGTTTCCTTGGGGAGATGAGATTAGTTCTGATGGGTGCCTCAGGAAACCCCCTATGATGGTATTGGAATCCAGGCAATTGAGGAGACATGCCTGTAAACCAAAGCAATGGATTCGATTATGGCCTAGGGTCCTGTCTGGTTTAATCTTCTTCTCTGGGTTCATCCATCTATGGTATGATTGGAGGTGGATGCTCAGCTGGTGTCAGATCGCCCTTGTTTGTCCCGGGAGACCTACACTATTGGGATGGCCTTGGGGACTTTGGAGGTTTCTCATAATTTGTACGATTTTGGACAATGGAATGTGCCGAATTCCCATGCATGGGGTAGGTACAGTCCTAATGTGTGGCTCCAGGGGCCCCAGCCTAAAGTGTGTGTGGCCCAGAACTTTGAGGACAGAAGTCTGAAAACACAAACTCAGCTTAGGTTTGGTGACGTAGGTATGGCAGGCCCAATCTACAAACCATGAGAAGAACTCTTCTGGATATAAAGAATGAGCGAGTCTGAGGCGCTTGCTCAGGCTTTTGTCTCTGGATTTTGTATCAATGATGGCCGTGTAATGTGGGGAGGCCTTATGGGCCATGGACGAATCTTCCTCTCTGTGCATTTGGCCCGGTCCCAATTGTTTTTCGTCAATCTGTGGGATGGGAGGTCTCCTTTCAGGTTTGTTACCTCAGGTGTCCCAACCAAAGAGGAATTCCAAAGCAGAGCCCTGGGAAAGAGTGAAGGGACAACCCAAACTATGGTTAAAAATGGGGGCCTAGGGGCATGGCTGGCCCAATATGCTGTCTCTTCATCCAGCCACTGAGAGGCCTTACTTGAGGACTGGGCTCAGGCTGAGGGTCACAATGTGTGTTTGTGACCAATGTGGCCTGCGGGCATGGGCAGGGCCTCATGGGCCACACTGGTTTCAACTATACTAAATTTTGGACAAAGGCCAATCACAAGGTTTCTTGCCATGGGAAAGGAGTTCTGATTTCTGCATCATTTTCAACCCTGGGCACTGGTTGGAGATAAGGTCTGGGTTCGGAAGCCTGAAAACCGCAGTTGGGAAGAGATGACGACCTAAGGCCTTGGCGGGTCGTATGCGCTCAGTGTGCGGTCAACTGCCTGGGTGTTGGTCAGGAGCTTCTAGCTCAGGTTGTGTCAACAGTGCATTAGTGCCCAGGTTAGATTATATAATGTGGGTACAGTCGAGTGTCGTGTAGGTTTATCCTCATTTGAGGTGCCTGGGCAGCTCATTAGGCAATATATTCTTTCTAGAGTGCAGGCAGAGTGCTGCAATGTGGGTCCGGAATTTCCAATCTTGACGGCTTCAGGGCCAGGAGTGTGAGGACAGAAGTCTGAGAACACAAGCTAGACTTTGGCTTCAGGACGAGGGCACGGCAGGTAACCCTTGCAGTTCTGAACCAATATCTCAAGCATCTGAAGTCAAGGCTAGGATCAGACGTTGGCTCAGATTTGAGTTTCTGTGAATGACTGCCCTTCATGAACCTAGCGGAGTCTCATGGCCATGGAGGTTTTCCCACGTTGGGAGTTCAGGGATGCCCCCTTCAAGGATTCCTTATGCGGGACAATTGACACCTGTTGGGCAGCTCGAGGACATCACATATGGAATGACTCCAGAGCACCGTTAGAGGATTGATGCCAGGGAAGCCCACCTCGCATTCCAATTGTCTCCTAGCAACAAGACAGTTGAGATGTGATGGCTCTGCGGAAGCAACCGGGGTGGCTGAGGTGAAATGGACATTCCTGAGGATGGGGCCTAATGTGTGTTTGTGTCCATGGCGGCCTTAGATTGGGGTGGTGGCACCGGGACCCTGAAGTATTCTCCTAAGCTTTTGACATAGCTCCCATGAACAAGTTTCCTTGTGGAGACCAGATTTGTTCTGATGGGTGCCTCAGGAAACCCCCTATGCTGGAAATGGAATCCAGACTTGAGGAGACATGCCTGTAAACCAAAGCAATGGATCCGATTATGGCCTAGGGTCCTCTCTGGTTCAATCTATTCTCTGGGGACATCCATCTATGGTATGAGTGGAGGTAGATGCTCAGCTGGTGTCAGTCCGCCCTTTTTTGACCCGGGAGACCTACACTATTGAGATGGCCTCGGGGACTTTGGAGGGTTCTCCTCATTTGTACGATTTTGGACCATGGAATGGGCAGAATTCCCATGGATTGGGTAGGCACATTCCTAATATGTGGCTCCAGGGGTCCCAGCCTGGAGCGTGTGTGGCCCAGGACTTTGAGGACAGACGTCTGAAAACACAAACTCAGCTTAGGTGTGGGTACGTAGGTATGGCAGGCCCAATATACAAACCATGAGAAGAACTCTTCAGGATATGAAGAAAGAGCGAGTCTGAGGCGCTTGCTCAGGATTTTGTCTCTATATTTTGTATCAATGATGGCCGTGGAATGTGGGGAGGCCTCATGGGGCATGGACGAATCTTCCTCTCTGTGGATTTGGCCCGGTCCCAATTGTTTTTCTTCAAGCTGTGAGATGGGAGGTCTCCTTTCAGTTTTGTTACCTCAGGTGTACCAACCAAAGAGGAATTCCAAAGCAGAGCCCTGGGGAAGAGTGAAGGGACAACCCAAACTATGTTTAAAAATTGGGGCCTAGGGGCTGGCAGGCCCATTATGCTGTCTCTTCATCCAGCCACTGAGAGGCCTTACTTGAAAACTGGCCTCAGGCTGAGGGTCACAATGTGTGTTTCTGACCAATGTGGCCCACGAGCATGGGCGGGGCCACATGGGACACAGTGGTTTCAACTACACTGAACTTTGGACAACATGCCAATCACAAGGTTTCTAGCCATGGCTCAGGAGTTCTGATTTCTGCATCATTTTCAAACCTGGGTGGTGCTTCGAGATAAGGTCTAGGTTCTGAAGCCTAAAAACCGCAGTTGGGAAGGGATGACAACCTAAGGCCATGGCGTGTCTGACGTAGTCAGTGTGCGGTTAGCTGCCTGGGTGTTGGTCAGGAGGTTCGGGCTCAGGTTGTGTCAGACAGTGCATTAGTGCCCAGGTTAGACTATTTAATTAGGGTACAGTCGAGTGCCGTGTACGTTTTTCCTCTTTCGAGGTGCCTGTGCAGCTCATTAGGCAATATATTTTTTCTAGAGGGCAGGCAGAATGCTGCATTGCGAGTCCGGAATTGCCAAACTTGAGGGCTTCTGGGCCAGGAGTGTGAGGACAGAATTCTGAGAACACAAGCTAGACTTGGGCGTCAGGCCGAGGGCACGGCAGGTATTCCCTGCAGATCTGAACCAATATCTCAAGCAAATGAAGTCATGGCGAGGATCAGACGATGGCTCAGGTTGGAGTTTCTGTGAATGACTGCCCTTCATGAACGGAGCGGAGTCTCTTGGCTATGGAGGTTTTTTCACGTTGGGAATTGTGGGATACCCCCTTCAAGGATTCCTTCTGCGGGACAATTGAGAACTGTTGCGCAGCTCCAGGACATCCCATATGGAAAGACTCCAGAGCACCGTTTTAGGATGGATGCAAGGGAAGCCCGCCTTGCATTCCAATTGTCTCCTAGCAAAAGACACTTGAGATTGGTGGCTATGCAGGAGCAACCGGGGTGGCTGATTTGAAATAGACTTTCCTGAGGATGGGGCCTAATGTGTGTTTGTGTCCATGGGGGCCTTGGAATGGGGCAGTGGCACCGGGCCCCTAAAGTATTCTCCTAAGCTTTTGACATAGCTCCCATGCACAAGTTTCCTTGCGGAGACGAGATTTGTTCTCATGGGTGCTCAGGAAACCCCCCTATGATGGTATTGGAATCCCGGCTTTTGAGGAGACATGCCTGTAAACCAAATCAATGGATCCAATTATGGCCTAGTGTCCTGTCTGGTTCCATCTTCTTCTCTGGGGACATCCATCTATGGTATGAGTGGAGGTCGTTTATCAGCTGGTGTCAGACCGCCCTTGTTTGTCCCGGGAGACCTACACTATTGGGATAGCCTCGGGTACTTTGGAGGGTTCTCCTAATTTGTACGATTTTGTACAATGGAATGTGCAGAATTCCCATGCATGGGGTAGGTACAGTCCTAATGTGTGGCTCCAGGGGCCCCAGCCTAAAGTGTGTGTGGCCCAGAACTTTGAGGACAGAAGTCTGAAAACACAAACTCAGCTTAGGTTTGGTGACGTAGGTATGGCAGGCCCAATTACAAACCATGAGAAGAACTCTTCTGGATATAAAGAATGAGCGAGTCTGAGGCGCTTGCTCAGGCTTTTGTCTCTGGATTTTGTATCAATGATGGCCGTGTAATGTGGGGAGGCCTTATGGGCCATGGACGAATCTTCCTCTCTGTGCATTTGGCCCGGTCCCAATTGTTTTTCGTCAATCTGTGGGTTGGGAGGTCTCCTTTCAGGTTTGTTACCTCAGGTGTCCCAACCAAAGAGGAATTCCAAAGCAGAGCCCTGGGGAAGAGTGACGGGACAACCCAAACTATGGTTAAAAATGGGGGCCTAGGGGCATGGCAGGCCCGATATGCTGTCCCTTCATCCAGCCGCTGAGAGGCCTTACTTGAGGACTGGCTCAGGCTGAGGGTCACAATGTGTGTTTGTGACCAATGTGGCCCGCGAGCATGGGCGGGGCCTCATGGGCCACACTGGTTTCAACTACACTGAACTTTGGACAACATGCCAGTCACAAGGTTTCTAGCCATGGGGAAGGGGTTCTGATTTCTGCATCATTTTCAACACTTGGCAGTGGTTGGAGATAAGGTCTATGTTCTGAAGCCTGAAAACCGCAGTTGGGAAGAGATGACGACCTAAGGCCATGGCGGGTCTGAGGTGCTCAGTGTGCGGTCAGCTTCCTTGCTGTTGTTCAGGAGGTTCGGGCTCAGGTTGTGTCAGACAGTGGATTAGTGCCCAGTTTAGACTATATAATTTGGGTACAGTCGAGTGCCGTGTAGGTTTATCCTCATTTGAGGTGACTGGGAAGCTCATTAGGCAAGATATTTTTTCTAGAGGTCAGGCAGAGTGCTGCATTGTGGGATCCGGAATTGCCAACGTGAGGGCTTCTGGGCTAGGCGTGTGAGGACAGAAGTTTGAGAACACAAGCTAGACTTGGGCTTCAGACCAAGGGCACGGCAGTTACCCCCTGCATATCTGAACCAATATCTCAAGCATCTGAAGTCACGGCGAGAATCAGACGTTGGCTCAGATTGGAGTCTGTGCATGACTGCCCCTTCATGAAGGGAGCAAAGTCTCAAGGCCATGGAGTTTTTCCCACGTTGGGAGTTGTGGGATGCCCCCTTCAAGGATTCCTTATGCGGGACCATTGACACCTTTTGGGCAGCACCAGGACATCCCCTATGGAATGACTCCAGAGCATCGTTCGAGGATGGATGCCAGGGAAGCCCGCCTCGCATTCCAATTGTCTCCTAGCAACAAGACACTTGAGAAGTGATGGCTCTGCGGAAGCAACCGGGGTGGCTGAGTTGAAATGGACTTTCCCAAGGATGGGGCCTAATGTGTGTTTGTGTCCATGGGGGCCTTAGAATTGGGCGGTGGCACCGGGACCCTGAAGTATTCTCCTAAACTTTAGACATAGCTCCCATGCACAAGTATCCTGTGGAGACGAGATTTGTTCTGATGGGTGCCTCAGGAATTTCCCTATGCTGGAATTGGAATCCAGGCTTTTGAGGAGACATGCCTGTAAACCAAAGCAATGGATTCGATAATGGCCTAGGGTCCTGTCTGGTTCAATCTATTCTCTGGGGACATCCATCTATGGAATGAGTGGAGGTAGATGCTCAGCTGGTATCAGTCCGCCCTTGTTTGACCCGGGAGACCTACACTATTGGGATGGCCTCGGGGACTTTGGAGGGTTCTCCTAATTTGTCCGAATTTGGACAATGGAATGGGCAGAATTCCCATGGATTGGGTAGGCACATTTCTAATGTGTGGCTCCATGGGCTCCAGCCTGTAGGGTGTGTGGCCCAGGACTTTGAGGACAGAAGTCTGAAAACACAAACTCAACTTTGGTGTGGGGATGTAGGTATGGCAGGCCCAATCTACACACCATGAGAAGAACTCTTCAGGATATGAAGAAAGAGCGAGTCTGAGGCGATTTCTCAGGCTTTTGTCTCTATATTTTGTATCAACGATGGACGAGGAATGTGGGGAGGACTTATGGGCCATGGACGAATCTTCCTCTCTGAGGATTTGGCCAGTCCCAATTGTTTTTCGTCAGTCTGTGGGATGGGAGGTTTCCTTTTCAGGTTTGTTACCTCAGGTGTCCCAACCAAAGAGGAATTCCAAAGCAGAGCCCTGGGGAAGAGTGACGGGACAACCCAAACTATGGTTAAAAATGGGGGCCTAGGGGCATGGCAGGCCAAATATGTTGTCTCTTCATCCAGGCACTGAGAGGCCTTACTTGAGGACTGGCTCAGGCTGAGGGTCACAATGTGTGTTTTTGACCAATGTGGCCCGCGAGCATGGGCGGGGCCTCATGGGCCACACTGGTTTCAACTACACTGAACTTTGGACAACATGCCAGTCACAAGGTTTCTAGCCATGGGGAAGGAGCTCTGATTTCTGCATCATTTTTAACCCTGGGCAGTGGTTGGAGATAAGGTCTATGTTCTGAATCCTGAAAACCGCAGTGGGGAAGAGATGACGACCTAAGGCCATGGCGGGTCTGATGTTCTCAGTGTCCGACAGAGCATCAGTGTTTAAGGTAGCCTATGCAATTGGGGTGTTGCCGAGGGCCAAGCAGTTTGATCATCATTTGGGGTTTCTGGGCAGCACCATAGACAATGTTTTTCTCCTGGGAGGCAGGCAGAGTGCTTCATTGTGGCCCCAAATTCCCAGTAGGGGGGTTTGTGGACCAGGTGTGTGAGGACAGAAGTCTGAAAACACAAGCTAGGGTGAGGATTGGAGCCAAGGGCAGAGCAGGCCCACTCTGCAGAGGCTGAATCAAAATCTCCTGCATCTGAAGTCAGGATGAGGATCAGACGTTGGCTGAGGCTGGAGTATGTGTCCATGATGACATCTTCATGAAGTGGGGGCCTCATTAGGCCAAGGAAGTTTTCCCATGCAGAGTTTGGAGGTTGCCCCAAACCACAAGGTTTCCTTCTGCAGGACATTCGAGTCTTTGCATGGCTCTAGGACATACCATACGGAAGGACTAGAGAGCAGGGTTCGAAGGATGGATCCCTGTACAGCATGCCTCGCATTCCCATTGGCCATTAGCGAAAAGATATGTTTGAACTGCTGCCTCTGGGGCACGCTACCCAGGGGGCTGAGTTGAAATGGCCTCTCCTGAGGATGCGTCATAATGTGCGTTTGGGTCCATGGAGACCTTGGAATGTGCTGATTGTTCAGTGGCCCTGTGGACTCTCCTAACTGAAGGGTTTGATACATCCCCAGCAAGAAAGCTCCCCATGTGGAGACGAGAGAAGTTTGGTTTGGTGCCTCAGAAAAGCCCCGTGTGCTGGTCTACGAAAACAGACCTCTGAGGACGGACACATGGAAACCAAAGCTAAGGTTCAGATTAGGGCCTGTGGGCCTGTCCATTTCAACCTCTGTCTCTGGGGACACTGTCTGAGAGTCTAAGTGGAAATAGTTACTCTGCTTGTGTCAGAGAGCCCCTCTTAGTCCAGGGTGGCCTACACTATTGATGGCCTCAGGAGCCTTGGAGCTTTTCCCTAACCTGTAGGGTTGTGGTCAATGGATTGGGCACACTTTCCTTGGACAGGGCAGGCACAATCTTTCGCTGTGGCTCCAGATGCCATAGCCTGGAGGTTGTGTGGGACCAGGCTGTGGGCACAGAAGTCTGAAATTACAAACTCATCTTATGAGGGCACCTAGGGTATGGCAATCCGGATGTACAGCCCGAGAGGGAGCTCCTGGGCCTCTGAAACAAGGGCAAGTGGAAGGCGATCCTTCTGGCTTTTGTCTCTGGATGTTGTGTCCGGGATAGCCGTGGATTGGAGGGGTGGCCTCAGGGACTGTGGATGAGTATCCCTCTCTGGGAATTTGTCCCAGCTCCCAAGAGTTTGGGGTCATTTTGTTGGAAGGGTGGAGTCGTGTTGTCTGGCTCATGTGTCTCTCCAAGAAAGGGATTTCAGAGCAGAGCCCCAGGTACTGTCGGGGCGACTGGAAAACTCAAAACCTGGTGAGGATTGGGTGCATAGGGGCTTGTGAAGCCCCATATGCGGGCTCTTGTTCCAGTCCCTGACAGGCCTTTCTTTGACATGGGGCTCATGCTGAGGGTCACAGTGTGAATTTGTGCCCAAGCAGCACTCAAGTTTGGGCGTGGCATCAGGTGGCGTGAAGGTTTCTCCCACCCTGAAGGTATGACTCCATGCCAAGAGCAAGCTTTAAACCCATGGGGAAGGAGGAGTTCTGTTTTGTGCTTGCGATACCCAGCTGTGTGGAGAATTGATATAATGTCTAGGTTCAGATATCTGAAACCAAGGTTAGGAAGACGTGACGGCATAAGACCATGGCGTGTCCGAAGTGCTGGGTGTGCGGCCAGCTGTCTCCTTGTCTGTCTGGACGTCTGGCTTCAGGCTGTGTCAGACAGAGCATGAGTACCCAGAGCAGTCTATCCAGGTTGGGTACAGTCGAGGCCCGAGCAGGTTGATCCTCATCTGGGTTTTCTGTAGAGATCCCCACAGGGAAAAGTTTTTCTTCTGTTGGAGAGACATTGGGCTGGGTTGTGGTTCCGGAGTTCCTAGTCTGGAGGGCTTGTATGCCAGGAGTGTGAGGAAGGAAGTCTGAAAACACAAGCTAGCGTGAGGTTTGGGAACGAGGGCACGGCAGGCCCACTCTGCAGAGGCTGAATTGAGATCTCCTGCACTGAGGACATGTCAACTATGAGACGTGCCTCAGGCTAGAGTTTTTGTCCAGCATGGCCTCTTACTGAAGGGTGTGGGGGCTTCATGAGGCCAGGGAGGTTTGCCTACGATGGGATTTGTGAACTACTCCAAACCTCAAGGTTTCCTTCTGCACGACAGTCGAGACCTATTGCATGGTTCCAGGAGGCCCCATACAGAAAGACTCGAGAGCAGGTGTCTAAGCATGGATACCTGGGAACGCCACCTCATGTTCCCACTCTTTAGTCAGGACAAGTCAGGCTCAATCTGCAGGCTCCTGGGTGAGCTACCCAGAGGGGAGAGTTGAAATGGACTCTCCTGAAGATGAATCCTTCTGTGGCTTGCTTGCCTGGGAGACCTTGGAAAGTGGAGGTGGCTCAGGGACTCTGCAGTATTCTCCAAACTGAGGTGTTTGACACAGCTCCAACAAGGAAGCTTCCCATGTGGAGACGAGAGGAGTTCTGTTCAGTGCCTCAGGAAAGCCCCATATCCTGTTCTTCGACCAAAGCCTCTGAGGAGTGACACCAGAAAAACAAATCAAGAGTTGAGATTAGGGCCTAAGGGCCTGTCGGCTCAACCTTCTATCTCTGTTGACATCTGTGGGCATGCCTTCATGCAGGTAGCTGCTCAGCTTGTGTCCGAATGCCCCTGTGTGTCCAGGGAGCCTCCCAGTAGTGGGATGTCCTCGGGGGCCTTAAGGTTTCTCATATTCTGGAGGTGTGTGGCCAAAGGAATGGACACAGTTTCCCAGGACACAGCAGGCAGGGTCCTGTGGTATGGCTCAAGAGAAAAAAGCCTAGAGGCTGTGTTTGCCAGGGCTGCGGGGACAGATGTCTGAAAAAGCAAACTTGGCTCAGCTAGGGGCCAAGCTAATGGCAGGCCTGATCTCCAGTCCGTGAGGGGAGATCCTCTGGATATCAAAGGAGGGCAAGTGGGAGGCAGTCGCTCAGGATTTTGTCTCTGGGTGTTGCGTTCAGAGTGGCCGTTCAGGGTAGGGGTTGCTTCAGGGGCCGAGGAAGAGCCTTTCTCTCGGGGGATTGTCCAAGCTCCCAATTGTTTAGGTTCATTCTGTGGGAAGGGAAGAGTACTGTTTTCTGCCACAGGGGACCCCACAGGAGAGGGACTCTAGAGCACAGCAGTGGGTTCCCTCAACTGGAATACACACCATCTAGTTAGTCCTGTGTGCCTATGGGCAAGGCAAGCCACAAATGCGGGCTCTTGGTCCAGTCAATGAGAGGTGTTACTTGAATAAGGTACTCACGCTGAGGGTCACCATGTGTGTTTGTGCCCAAGGCGGCCCTCAGGCATGGGTGTGGCCTCATAGGCCAAGCCACTTTCTCCTACACTGAAGGTAGTGATTCACTGCCAGCAGCAAGGTTTCTTGCCATGTGGAAGGAGGGGTTCTGACTTATGCATCAGGTTCCCCCTTGTGCAGGGATTGGAGATAAGGTCTAGGTTCCGATGACTGAAAACCCAGGTTGGGAATGGATGGTGGCCTAAGGCAGAGGCGGGTCCAATGTGATGGTTGTGCAACCAGCTGTGTCGGTGTCTGTTGGAAGGTATGGGCTCAGGCTATTTGCGACAGAGCATCAGTGTTTAAGGTAGCCTATGAAATTGGGGTGTTGCTGAGGGCCAAGCAGTTTGATCCTCATTTGTGGTTTCTGGACTGCACCATAGACAATGTTTTTTTCCTGGGAGGCAGGCAGAGTGCTTTATTGTGGCCCCGGAATTCCCAGTAGGGAGGGCTTGTGGGCCAGAAGTGAGAGGACGGAAGTCTGAAAAAACAAGCTAGGGTGAGGATTGGAGCCAAGGGCAGAGCAGGCCCACTCTGCAGAGGCTGAATCAAAATCTCCTGCATCTGAAGGCAGGCTGAGGATCAGACGTTGGCTGAGGCTGGAGTATGTGTCCATGATGGCACCTTCATGAAGCGGGGGCCTCATGAGGCCAAGGAAGTTTTCCCACACTGAGTTTGGAGGTTGCCCCAAACCACAAGGTTTCCTTCTGCGGGACATTCGAGTTCTGTTGCATGGCTCCAGGACATACCATACGGAAGGACTGGAGAGCAGGGTTCGAAGGATGGATCCCTGTACAGCATGCCTCGCATTCCCATTGGCCATTAGCGACAAGATATGTTTGACCTGCTGCCTCTGGGGCATGCTACCCAGGGGGCAGAGTTGAAATGGCCTCTCCTGAGGATGCGTCATAACGTGCGTTTGGGTCCATGGAGACCTTGGAATGTGCTGGTTGTTCAGTGGCCCTGCGGAACTCTCCTACCTGAAGTGTTTGATACATCCCCAGTAAGAAAGCTCCCCATGTGGAGACGAGAGAGGTTTGGTTTGGTGCCTCTGAAAAGCTCCGTGTGCTGGTCTACGAAAACAGTCCTCTGAGGACGGACACATGGAAACCAAAGCTAAGGTTCAGATTAGGGCCTGTGGGCCTGTCCATTTCAACCTTCTGTCTCTGGGGACACTGTCTGAGAGTCTAAGTGGAGATAGTTGCTCCGCTGGTGTCAGAGAGCCCCTCTTAGTCCAGGGTGGCCTACACTATTGATGGCCTCAGGGGCCTTGGAGCTTTTCCCTAACCTGTAGGGTTGTGGTCAATGGATTGGGCACACTTTTCTTGGAGAGGGCAGGCACAATCTTTCGCTGTGGCTCCAGAGGCCCCAGCCTGGAGGCTGTGTGGGTCCAGGCTGTGGGCACAGAAATCTGAAAACACAAACTCAGCTAATGACTGGCGCCTAGGATATGGCAGGCCGGATGTACATCCCGAGAGGGAGCTCCTGGGATCTGAAATAAGGGCGAGTGTGAGGCGTTCCTTCAGGCTTTTGTCTCTGGATGTTGTGTCCGGGATAGCCGTGGATTGGAGGGGTGGCTTCAGGGACTGTGGACGAGTATCCCTCTCTGGGGATTTGTCCCAGCTCCCAAGAGTTTGGGGTCATTTTGTGGGAAGGGTGGAGTCGTGTTGTCTGGCTCATGTGTCTCTCCAAGAAAGGGATTCCAGAGCAGAGCCCCAGGTACGGGCGGGGTGACTGGAAAACTAAAACCCTAGTGAGGATTGGGTGCATAGGGGATTGTCAAGCCCCATATGCGGGCTCTTGGTCCAGGCCCTGACAGGCCTTTCTTTGACATGGGGCTCATGCTGAGGGTCACAGTGTGAATTTGAGAGCAAGAAGCACTCATGATTGGGCGTGGAATCAGGGGCCATGAAGGTTTCTCCCACCCTGAAGGTGTGACACCATGCCAAGAGCAAGCTTTAAACCCATGGGGAAGGAGGAGTTCTGTTTTGTGCTTGCGATACCCAGCTGTGTGGAGAATTGATATAATGTCTAGGTTCAGATATCTGAAACCAAGGTTAGGAAGACGTGACGGCATAAGACAATCGCGTGTCCGAAGTGCTGGGTGTGCGGCCAGCTGTCTCCTTGTCTGTCTGGACGTCTGGCTTCAGGCTGTGTCAGACAGAGCATGAGTGCCCAGAGCAGCCTATCCAGTTGGGGTACCGTCGAGCCCAAGCAGGTTGATCCTCATCTGGGCTTTCTGGAGAGCCCCACAGGGAAACGTTTTTCTTCCGTTGGGCAGACACTGGGCTGGGTTGTGGTTCTGGAGTTCCTAGTCCGGAGGGCTTGTATGCCAGGAGTGTGAGGAAGGAAGTCTGAAAACACAAGCTAGCTTGAGGTTTGGGACCGAGGGCACGGCAGGCCCACTCTGCAGAGGCTGAATCGAGATCTCCTGCACTGAGGTCATGTCAACTATGAGACGTGCCTCAGGCTCGAGTTTTTGTCCAGCATGGCCTCTTCCTGAAGGGTGTGGGGGCTTCATGAGGCCAGGGAGATTTGCCTACGATGCGATTTGTGAACTACTCCAAACCTCAAGGTTTCCTTCTAAATGACAGTCGAGTCCTATTGGATGGTTCCAGGAGGCCCCATATGGAAGGACTCGAGAAAAGGTGTCTAAGCATGAATGCCTGGGAAGGCCACCTCATATCCCCACTCTTTAGTCAGAAATAGGCAGGCTCAATCCACGGGCTCCTGGGTGAGATACCCGGAGGGGAGAGTTGAAATGGACTCTCCTGAAGATGAGTCCTACTGTGGCTTGGTGACCTGAGAGACCTTTGAATGTGCAGTTGGCTCAGGATTCTCCAAGCTGAGGTGTTTGACACGGCTCCAACAAGGAAGCTTCCCATGTGGAGACGAGAGGAGTTCTGTTCAGTGCCTCAGGATAGCCCCAAACTGTTCTTCGAACCAAAGCCTCTGAGGAGTGACACCTGGAAAAAAAAGCAAGAGTTGAGATTAGGGCCTATGGGCCTGTCCGGCTCAACCTTCTATCTCTGTTGACATCTGTGTGCATGCCTTCGTGGATGTAGCTGCTCAGCTTGTGTCTGAATGCCCCTGTGTGTCCAGGGAGGCTCCCAGGAGTGGGATGTTCTCGGGGGCCTTGAGGTTTCTCATATTCTTGAGGTGTGTGGCCAAAGGAATGGACACAGTTTCCCAGGAGGGAGAAGGCACGGTCCTGTGGTATGGCTCAAGAGGACCCAGCCTAGATGCTGTGTTTGCCAGGGCTGTGTGGACAGATGTGTGAAAAAGCAAACTTTGCTCAGCTAGGGGCCAAGGTAATGGCAGGACTGATCTTCAGACCGTGAAAGAAGATCCTCTGGATCTCAAAGAGGGCAAGTGGGAGGCAGTCGCTCAGATTTTGTCTCTGGTGTTGCTTTCACAGTGGCCGTTCAGGGTAGAGGTTGCCTCATTTGCAGAGGAAGAGCCTTCCTCTCGGGGGATTGTCCAAGCTGCCAAGTGATTGGGTTCATTCTGTGGGAAGGGAAGAGTACTGTTTTCTGCCACAGGGGACCCGCCAGGAGAGGGACTCTAGAGAAGAGCAGTGGGTTCTCTCAAGTGGAATACACACCATCTAGTTAGTCCTGGTGCCCATGGGCAAGGCAAGCCACATATGCGGGCTCTTGGTCCAGTCACTGAGAGGCGTTACTTGAATAAGGTACTCACGCTGAGGGTCTCAATGTGTGTTTGTGCCCAAGGCGGCCCTCACGCATGGGTGTGGCCTCATGGGCCATGCCGTTTTCTCCTACACTGCAGGTTTGACTCACTGCCAACAGCACGTTTTCAAGCCAAGGGGAAGGAGGGGTTCTGACTTTTGCATCAGGTTCCCCCCTGTGCAGGAATTGGAGATAAGGTCTAGGTTCTGATGACTGAAAACCCAGGTTGGGTTGGATGGTGGACTAAGGCAGTGGCGGGTCCATTGTGCTGGGTGTGCAGCCAGCTCTGTCGGTGTCTGTTGGAAGGTATGGGCTCAGGCTATTTGCGACAGAGCATCAGTGTTTTAGGTAATCTATGCAATTGGGGTGTTGCAGAGGGCCAAGCAGTTTGATCCTCATTTGGGGTTTCTGGGCAGCACCATAGACATTTTTTTTCTCTTGGGAGGCAGACAGAGTTCTTCATTGTGGCCCTAGAATTCCCAGAAGGGAGGGTTTGTTGACCAGGTGTATGAGGACGGAGTCTGAAAACACAAGCTAGGGTGAGGATTGGAGCCAAGGGCAGAGCAGGCCCACTCTGCAGAGGCTGAATCAAAATCTCCTGCATCTGAAGGCAGGCTGAGGATCAGACGTTGGCTGAGGCTGGAGTATGTGTCCATGATGGCACCTTCATGAAGCGGGGGCCTCATGAGGCCAAGGAAGTTTTCCCACACTGAGTTTGGAGGTTGCCCCAAACCACAAGGTTTCCTTCTGCGGGACATTCGAGTTCTGTTGCATGGCTCCAGGACATACCATACGGAAGGACTGGAGAGCAGGGTTCGAAGGATGGATCCCTGTACAGCATGCCTCGCATTCCCATTGGCCATTAGCGACAAGATATGTTTGACCTGCTGCCTCTGGGGCACGCTACCCAGGGGGCAGAGTTGAAATGGCCTCTCCTGAGGATGCGTCATAACGTGCGTTTGGGTCCATGGAGACCTTGGAATGTGCTGGTTGTTCAGTGGCCCTGCGGAACTCTCCTACCTGAAGTGTTTGATACATCCCCAGTAAGAAAGCTCCCCATGTGGAGACGAGAGAGGTTTGGTTTGGTGCCTCTGAAAAGCTCCGTGTGCTGGTCTACGAAAACAGTCCTCTGAGGACGGACACATGGAAACCAAAGCTAAGGTTCAGATTAGGGCCTGTGGGCCTGTCCATTTCAACCTTCTGTCTCTGGGGACACTGTCTGAGAGTCTAAGTGGAGATAGTTGCTCCGCTGGTGTCAGAGAGCCCCTCTTAGTCCAGGGTGGCCTACACTATTGATGGCCTCAGGGGCCTTGGAGCTTTTCCCTAACCTGTAGGGTTGTGGTCAATGGATTGGGCACACTTTTCTTGGAGAGGGCAGGCACAATCTTTCGCTGTGGCTCCAGAGGCCCCAGCCTGGAGGTTGTGTGGGTCCAGGCTGTGGGCACAGAAATCTGAAAACACAAACTCAGCTTATGACTGGCGCCTAGGATATGGCAGGCCGGATGTACATCCCGAGAGGGAGCTCCTGGGATCTGAAACAAGGGCGATTGTGAGGCGTTCCTTCAGGCTTTTGTCTCTGGATGTTGTGTCCGGGATAGCCGTGGATTGGAGGGGTGGCTTCAGGGACTGTGGATGAGTATCCCTCTCTGGGGATTTGTCCCAGCTCCCAAGAGTTTGGGGTCATTTTGTGGGAAGGGTGGAGTCGTGTTGTCTGGCTCATGTGTCTCTCCAAGAAAGGGATTCCAGAGCAGAGCCCCAGGTACGGGCGGGGCGACTGGAAAACTAAAACCCTAGTGAGGATTGGGTGCATAGGGGCTTGGCAAGCCCCATATGCGGGCTCTTGGTCCAGGCCCTGACAGGCCTTTCTTTGACATGGGGCTCATGCTGAGGGTCACAGTGTGAATTTGAGAGCAAGAAGCACTTATGATTGGGCGTGGCATCAGGGTCCATAAAGGTTTCTCCCACCCTGAAGATGTGACACCATGCCAAGAGCAAGCTTTACACCCATGGGGAAGGAGGAGTTCTGTTTTGTGCTTGCGATACCCAGCTGTGTGGAGAATTGATATAATGTCTAGGTTCAGATATCTGAAATCAAGGTTAGGAAGACGTGACGGCATAAGACAATCGCGTGTCCAAAGTGCTGGGTGTGCGGCCAGCTGTCTCCTTGTCTGTCTGAACGTCTGGCTTCAGGCTGTGTCAGACAGAGCATGAGTGCCCAGAGCAGCCTATCCATTTGGGGTACCATCGAGGCCCGAGCAGGTTGATCCTAATCTGGGTTTTCTGGAGAGCCCCACAGGGAAACGTTTTTCTTCCGTTGGGCAGACACTGGGCTGGGTTGTGGTTCTGGAGTTCCTAGTCCGGAGGGCTTGTTTACCAGGAGTGTGAGGAAGGAAGTCTGAAAACACAAGCTAGCTTGAGGTTTGGGATCGAGGACACGGCAGGCCCACTCTGCAGAGGTTGAATCGAGATCTCCTGAACTAAGGTAATGTCAACTATGAGACGTGCCTCAGGCTAGAGTTTTTGTCCAGCATGGCCTCTTCCTGAAGGGTGTGGGGGCTTCATGAGGCCAGGGAGTTTTGCCTACGATGCGATTTGTGAACTACTCCAAACCTCAAGGTTTCCTTCTGCATGACAGTCGAGTCCTATTGGATGGTTCCAAGAGGCCCCATAAGGAAGGACTCGAGAGCAGGTGTCTAAGCATGAATGCCTGGGAAGGCCACCTCATATTCCCACTCTTTAGTCAGGACAAGGCAGGCTCAATCTACGGGCTCCTGGGTGAGCTACCCAGAAAGGAGAGTTGAAATGGACTCTCCTGAAGATGAGTCCTACTGTGGCTTGGTGGCCTTGGATACCTTGGAATGTGCAGTTGGCTCAGGATTCTCCAAGCTGAGGTGTTTGACACGGCTCCAACAAGGAAGCTTCCCATGTGGAGACGAGAGAAGTTCTGTTCAGTGCCTCAGGAAAGCCCCAAACTGTTCTTCGAACCAAAGCCTCTGAGGAGTGACACCTGGAAACCAAAGCAAGAGTTGATATTAGGGGCTATGGGCCTGTCCGGCTCAACCTTCTATCTCTGTTGACATCTGTGTGCATGCCTTCGTGGAGGTAGCTGCTCAGCTTATGTCCGAATGCCCCTGTGTGTCCAGGGAGCCTCCCAGTAGTGGGATGTCCTCGGGGGCCTTGAGGTTTCTCATATTCTGGAGGTGTGGGGCCAAAGGAATGGACACAGTTTCCAGGAGACAGCAGGCACGGACCTGTGGTATGGCTCCAGAGGACCTAGCCTAGAGGCTGTGTTTGCCAGGGCTGTGGGAACAGATGTCTGAAAAAGCAAACTTGGCTCAGGTAGGGGCCAATTAATGGCAGTCCTGATCTCCAGTCCGTGAGGGGAGATCCTCTGGATATCAAAGGAGGGCAAGTGGGAGGCAGTCGCTCAGGCTTTTGTCTCTGGTTGTTGCGTTCACATTGGCCGTTCAGGGTAGAGGTTGCTTCAGGGGCCGAGGAGGAGCCTTCCTCTCAGGGGATAGTCCAAGCTGCCAAGTGATTGGGTTCATTCTGTGGGAAGGGAAGAGTGCTGTTTTCTGCCACAGCGGACCCCCCAGTAGAGGGACTCTAGAGCACAGCACTGGGTTCCCTCAACTGGAATACACACCTTGTAGTTAGTCCTGGGTGCTCATGGGCTAGGCAAGCCACATATGCGGGCTCATGGTCCAGTCACTGAGAGGCGTTACTTGAATATGGTACTCACGTTGAGGGTCACAATGTGTGTTTGTGCCCAAGGCGGCACTCACTTATGGGTGTGGCCTCTTGGGCCATGCCCTTATCTCCTACACTGAAGTTTTGACTCACTGCCAGGAGCAAATTTCTTGCCATTGGGAAGGAGGGGTTCTGACTTTTGCATTAGGTTTCCCCCTGTGCAGGGATTGGAAATAAGGTCTAGGTTCCGATGACTGAAAACCCAGGTTAGGAATGGATGGTGGCCTAAGGCAGTGGCGGGTCCAATGTGCTGGGTGTGCAGCCAGCTATGTCTGTGTCTGTTTGAAGGTTAGGGCTCAGGCTATTTGCGACAGAGCATCACTGTTTAAGGTAGCCTATGCAATTGGGGTGTTGCCGAGGGCCAAGCAGTTTGATCCTCATTTGGGGTTTCTGGGCAGCACCATAGACAATGTTTTTTTCCTGGGAGACAGGCAGAGTGCCTCATTGTGGCCCAAGATTCCCAGTAGGGAGGGTTTGTGGGCCAGGAGTGTGAGGAGGGAAGTCTGAAAACAAAAGCTAGTGTGAGGATTGGAGCCAAGGCAGGCAAGCCCACTCTGCAGAGGCTGAATCAAAATCTCCTGCATCAGAAGTCAGGCTGAGGATCAGACGTTGGCTGAGGCTGGAGTATGTGTCCATGATGGCACCTTCATGAGGCCAAGGAAGTGTTCCCACGCTGAGTTTGGAGGTTGCCCCAAACCACAAGGTTTCCTTCTGCGAGACATTCGAGTCCTGTTGCATGGCTCCAGGACATACCATACGGAAGGACTCGAGAGCAGGGTTCGAAGGATGGATCCCTGTACAGCATGCCTCGCATTCCCATTGGCCATTAGCGACAAGATATGTTTGATCTGCTGCCTCTGGGGCACGATACCCAGGGGGCTGAGTTGAAATGGCCTCTCCTGAGGATGCGTCATAAGGTGCGTTTGGGTCCATGGAGACCTTAGAATGTGCTGGTTGTTCAGTGGCCCTGCGAAACTCTCCTACCTGAAGGGTTTGATACATCCCCAGTAAGAAAGCTCCCCATGTGGAGACGAGAGAGGTTTGGTTTGGTGCCTCGGAAAAGCCCCGTGTGCTGGTCTACGAAAACAGTCCTCTGAGGACGGACACATGGAAACCAAAGCTAAGGTTCAGATTAGGGCCTGGGGGCCTATCCATTTAAACCTTCTGTCTCTGGGGACACTGTCTGAGAATATAAGTAGAGATAGTTGCTCCGCTGGTGTCAGGGAGCCCCTCTTAGTCCATGGTGGCCTACACTATTGATGGCCTCAGGGGCGTTGGAGCTTTTCCCTAAACTGTAGGGTTGTGTTCAATGGATTGGGCACACTTTCCTTGGAGAGGGCACGCACAATCTTTCACTGTGGCTCCAGAGGCACTAGCCTGGAGGTTGTGTGGGTCCAGGCTGTGGGCACAGAAGTCTGAAAACTCAAACTCAGCTTATGAGTGGCACCTAGGGTATGGCAGGCCGGATGTACAGCCCGAGAGGGAGCTCCTGGTCCTCTGAAACAAGGGCGAGTGGGAGGCGTTCCTTCAGGCTTTTGTGTCTGGATGTTGTGTCCGGGATAGCCGTGGATTGGAGGGGTGGCCTCAGGGACTGTGGACGAGTATCCCTCTCTGGGGATTTTTCCCAGCTCCCAAGAGTTTGGGGTGATTTTTTGGAAGGGTGGAGTCTTGTTGTTTGGCTCATGTGTCTCTCCAAGAAAAAGATTCCAGAGCAGAGCCCCAGGTACGGGCGGGGCGACTGGAAAACTCAAACCCTGGTGAGGATCTGGTGCATAGGGGTTTGGAAATCCCCATATGCGGGCTCTTGGTCCAGGCCCTGACAGGCCTTTCTTTGACATGGGGCTCATGCTGAGAGTCACAGTGTGAATTTGTGCCCAAGCAGCAGTCAAGTTTGGGCGTGGCATCAGAGGCCATGAAGGTTTCTCCCAACCTGAAGGTGTGACTCCATGCCAAGAGCAAGCTTGACAGCCATGGGGAAGGAGGAGTTCTGTTTTGTGCTTGTGATACCCAGCTGAGTGGAGAATTGATATAATGTCTAGGTTCAGATATCTGAAAACCAAGGTTAGGAAGAGGTGACGGCATAAGACCATGCCTTGTCCGAAGTGCTGCGTATGCGGTCAGCTGTCTCCTTGTCTGTTTGGACGTCTGGCTTCAGACTGTGTCAGATAGACCATGCGCGCCCAGAGCAGCCTATCCAGTTCGGGTACCGTCGAGGCCCGAGCAGGTTGATCCTCATCTGGGTTTTCTGGAGAGCCCCACAGGGAAACGTTTTTCCTCCATTGGGCAGACAATGGGCTAGGTTGTGGTTCTGGAGTTCCTAGTCCGGAGGGCTTGTTTGCCAGGAGTGTGAGGAAGGAAGTCTGAAAACACAAGCTAGCGTGAGGTTTGGGACCGAGGGCATGGCAGGCCCACTCTGCAGAGGCTGAATCGAGATCTCCTGCTCTCAGGTCATGTCAACTATGAGACGTGCCTCAGGCTAGAGTTTTTGTCCAGCATGGCCTCTTCCTGAAGGGTGTGGGGGTGTCATGAGGCCAGGGAGTTTTGCCTACGATGGGATTTGTGAACTACTCCAAACCTCAAGGTTTCCTTCTGCACGACAGTCGAGTCCTATTGGATGGTTCCAGGAGGCCCCATACGGAAAGACTCGAGAGCAGGTGTCTAAGCATGAATGCCTGGGAACGCCACCTCATATTCCCACTCTTTAGTCAGGACAAGGTAGGCTCAATCTGCGCGCTCCTGGGTGAGCTACCCAGAAAGGAGAGTTGAAATGGACTCTCCTGAAGATGAGTCCTACTGTGTCTTGGTGGCCTGGGAGACCTTGGAATGTGGAGGTGGCTCAGGGACTCTGCAGGATTCTACAACCTGAGTTGTTTGACACGGCTCCAACAAGGAAGCTTCCCATGTATAGACGAGAGGAGTTCTGTTCAGTGCCTCAGGAAAGCCCCATATCCTGTTCTTTGAACCAAAGCCTCTAAGGAGTGACACCTGGAAACCAAAGCAAGAGATGAGATTAGAGCCTATGGGCCAGACCGGCTCAACCTTCTATCTCTGTTGACATCTGTGTGCATGCCTTCGTGGAGGTAGCTGCTCAGCTTGTGTCGGAATGCCCCTGTGTGTCCAGGGAGGCTCCCAGTAGTGGGATGTCCTCGGGGGCCTTGAGGTTTCTCATATTCTGGAGGTGTGTGGCCAAAGGCATGGATAGAGTTTCCCAGGAGACAGCAGGCACGGTCCTGTGGTATGGCTCCAAAGGACCCAGCCTAAAGGCTGTGTTTGCCGGGGCTGTGGGGACAGATGTCTGAAAAAGCAAACTTGGCTCAGCTAGGGGCCAGGGTAATGGCAAGCCTAATCTCCAGTCCATGAGGGGAGATCCTCTGGATATCAAAGGAGGGAAAGTGGGAGGCAGTCGTTCAGGCTTTTTTCTCTGGGTGTTGCTTTCACAGTGGCTGGTCAGTGTAGGGGTTGCCTCAGGGGCCGAGGAAGAGCCTTCCTCTCGGGGGATTGTCCAATCTCCCAAGTGTTTGTGTTCATTCTGTGGGAAGGGAAGAGTACTATTTTCTGCCACAGCGGACCCCACAGGAGAGGGACTCTAGAGCACAGCAGTGGGTTCCCTCAATTGGAATACACACCATCTAGTTAGTCCTGTGTGCCTATGGGCATGGCAAGCCACATATGTGGGGTCTTGGTCCATTCACTAGAGGCGTTACTTGAATAAGGTACCCACGCTGTGGGTCACAATGTGTGTTTGTGCCCAAGGCGGCCCTCACGCATGGGTGTGGCCTTATGGGCCATGCCCTTTTTTCCTACACTGAAGTTTTAACTCACTGCCAGCAGCAAGTTTTCTTGCCATGGGTAAGGAGGAGTTGTGATTTCTGCATCACACTCACACCTGGACAGTGATTGGAGATAAGGTCTCGGTTCTGAAGCCTGAAAACTGAGATAGGGAAGAGATTATGACCTAAGGCCATGGCGGGTCTTATGTGCTCAGTATGCGTTCATCTTTCTGTGTGTTGTTCAGGAGGTCCAGACTCATGTTGTGTCCGACAGTGCATTAGTGCACAGGTTAGACTACATAATTTGGGTAAAGTCGAGTGCTGTGTAGGTTTATCCTCATTTAAGGTGCCTGCGCAGCTCATCAGGCAATAATTTTTTTCTAGAGGTCAGGCAGAGTGCTGCATTGTGGGTCCAGAATTGACAAACTTGAGGGCTTCGGGACCAGGAGTGTGAGGACGAAAGTCTGAGAAGCCAAGCTAGACTTGGGTTTCTGGGAGAGGGCACAGCAGGTACCCACTGCAGATCTGAACCAATATCTCATGCATCTGAAGTCAGGGCGAGGATCAGACGTTGGATCAGGTTGGAGTTTCCGTGCACGAGGCCGCTTCATGAAGGGAGCAGAGTCTCGAGGCCATTGAGGTTTTCCCACGTTGGGAGTTGTGGGATGCCCCCTTCAAGGATTCCTTCTGTGGGACAATTGACCTGTTGGACAGCTCCAGGACATCCCATATGGAATGAATCCAGAACACCGTTCAAGAATGGATGCCTGAGAAGCCCGCCTCGCATTCCAATTTTCTCCTAGCAACAAGACAGTTTAGATCTTATGGCTCTGCGGGAGCAATCTTGTTGGATCAGTAGAAATGGACTTTCCTGATGATGGGTTCTAATGTGTTTTTGTGTCCATGAGGGCCTTGGAATGGGGCGGTGGCACCGGGACCCTGAAGTACTCTCCTAAGCTTTTGGCATAGCCCCCATGCACAGGTTTCCTTGTGGAGACGAGATGAGTTCTTATGGGTGCCTCAGGAAAACCCCTATGCTCGTATTGGAATCAGACTTTTGAGGACACATGCCTGTAAACGAAGGCAAGGGATCCTATTATGGCCTAGGGTCCTGTCTGTTTCAATCTTCTTCTCTGGGGACATCCATCTATGGTATGAGTGGAGGTAGATTATCAGCTGGTGTCAGACAGCCCTTGTTTGTTCCGGGCTACCTACACTATTGGAATGGCCTCAGGGACTTTGGAGGTTTCTCCGATTTTGTATGATTTTGGACTATAGAATGGGCAGAATTCCCATGGATGGGTAGGCACAGTCCTAATGTGTGGCTCCAGGGGCCCCAGCCTGGTGAGTGTTTGGCCCAGGACTTTGAGGACAGAAGTCTGAAAACACAAACGCAGCTTAGGTTTGGGGACGTAGCTATGGCAGGCACGATCTACAAACCATGAGAAGAACTCTTCAGGATATGAAGAAAGTGCGAGTCTCAGGCACTTGCTCAGGCTTTTGTCTCTGGATTTTGTATCAGCGATGTCCGTTGATTGTCGTGGAGGCCTCATAGGTCATGGACGAATCTTCCTCTCTGAGGATTTGCCCTGAACCCAATCGTTTTTCGTCAATCTGTGGTATGGGAGGACTCATTTCAGTTTTGTTACCTCAGGTGTCCCACCAAAAGAGGAATTCCAAATCAAAGCCGTGGAGAAGACTGAAGGGACAACCCGAACTATGGTTAAAAATTGGGGCCTAGGGGCATGGCAAGCCCAATATGCTATCTCTTCATCCAGCCACTGAGAGGCCTAACTTGGGGACTGGGCTCAGGCTGAGGGTCACAATGTGTGTTTGTGACCAATATGGCCCCAGAGCATGGGCGGGGCCTCATGGGCCACACTGGCTTCAACTACACTGAAGGTTGGACAACATGCCAACCACAAGGTTTCTTGCCATGGGGAAGGAGTTCTGATTTCTGCATCAAGTTCAACCCTGGGCAGTAATTGGAGTAAGGGCTAGATTCTGAAGCCTGAAAACCGAGGTTGGGAAGAGATGACGACCAAAGGCCATGGCGGCTCGATGTTCTCAGTGTGCGGCTAGCAGTCGGGGTGGGCCAGGAGGTCCAGGCTCAGGCTGTGTCAGAAAGGGCATTAGTGCCCTGGTCAGCCTATGTATTTGGGGTTCAGCCAAGGTAGGTGCAGGTTGATCCTCACTTGGGGTTACTGGGTCACTCCAGAGGGCAAAGTTTTTCTTCTGGAGGCCAGGCAGAATGCTGCATTGTAGTTCTGGATGGCAAACTGGAGGGCTTGTGGGCCAGTAGTCTGAGGACAGAAGTCTGAGAAAACAAGCAAGGCTTAGGTTTCTGGGTGAGGCCATGGCAGGCATAATCTACAGACCTGAATCCAGATCTCGTGCATCTGAAGTCAGGGCGAGGATCAGACGATCGCTCAGGTTGAATTTTCTGTCCCTGATGGCCACTTCATGAATGGGGGGGCATCACATGGCCATGGGGATTTTCCCACGATGGGAGGTGTGAGAAGATCCAAACTGCTAAGAGTCTTCTGCAGAACAATTGAGACCTGTTGTTTTGGCTCCAGGCCAATGATTCTGAGCAGGGTTCTAAGGATGGATGGCTGGGTAGCCCACCTCGCATTCCAATTGTCTCCTAGCAACAAGACAGGTTAGATCTCCTGGATCTGTGGGGAGCAACCGAGGACGCTGAGTTTAAATGGACACCCCTGGGTTTGGGTCCTAATGTGCTTTTGTGTCTATGGAGACCTTGGAATGAAGCGGTGGCACTGGGGCCCTAAAGGGTTCTCCTAAACAGAGGCTTTGACACAGCTGCATCATGCAAGTTTCCCATGTGTAGATGAGATGTTTTCTGATGGGTGAGTCAAGAAACACCTATATGCTGCTTTTGAAATCCAGGCCTCTGAGGAGAGATGCCTGGAAAACAAAGCAATGGATCTGATAAGTGCCTAGGGGCCTGTTCTTTCCTTTTACCTGGGGACATCTATCTATGGGTCTGAGTGCAGGTAGGTGCTCAGTTGGGCTCAGATTGCCCAAGTTTTTCCTGGGAAAACACCACTATTGAGATGGATCAGGGACTTTGGAGGTTTATCCTATTAGAAGGGTTGTGGCCATTGGAATGGGCACACACAATTACCTTGGAGAGGGCAAGTACAGTCCTCAGGTTTGGCTTCAGGGGCCTGAGCCTGTAGGTTGTGTAGGCCAGGTCTGTTTGGACAGTTGTCTTAACACACAACCTCGGCATATGTTTCGGGTCATAGGTATGGCAGGACAGACCTACAGACCATGAGGAGAACTCTTCGGGATTTGAAAGAAGGGCGAGTGTGAGGCTCCTGCTCAAGTTTTTGTCTCTGGATATCGTGTCACTCATGCTCGTAGAATTTCTGGGTGACTTCAGTGGAAATGGACGAGTCTTACTCTATGGTGGTTTGGCCCCGTCCAAAGAGGTTGGGGTCATTCTGTGGGCTGGAAGTCCGTTTTTTTTTTTTGTTGTTGTTGTTGTTTTCTATTGACCTCAGATATCCCACCAAATGAGGGATTCCAGTGTAGAGCCCTGGGGAGGGGCGACTGGACAGTCAGAAATCTGGTTAAAAATTGGGGCCTAGGTACATGTCAAGCCCATTATGACATCTAATGGTCCAGCCACTGAGAGGACTTACTAGAGGACAGGACTCATGCTGAGGGTCACAATGCGTGTGTATGCCCTCGTCGCACTCAAGAATGGACGGGGCCTCAGGGTGAATGCTGGTTTCTCCTACACTGAACGTTGGACAACGTGCCAACCACAAGGATTCTTGCCATGGGTATGGAGGAGTTCTGATTTCTGCAACACACTCACCCCTGGGCTGTGATTGGATATAAGGTCTCGGTTCTAAAGCCTGAACACTGTGGTAAGGAAGAGATGATGACCTAAGGCCATGGCGGGTTTTATGTGCTCAGTGTGCGGTCAACTTTCTGGGTATTGGTCAGGAGGTCCGGGCTCACGTTGTGTTCGACAGTGCATTAGTGCTCAGGTTAGACTATATAATTTGGGTAAAGTCGAGTGCTGTGTAGGTTTATCCTCATTTAAGGTGCATGGGCAGCTCATGAGGCAATAAATTTTTTTCTAGAGGGCAGGCAGAGTGCTGCATTGTGGGTCCGGAATTGCCAAACTTGAGGGCTTCGGGGCCAGGAGTGTGAGGACGGAAGTCTGAGAAGACAAGCTAGACTTGGGTTTCAGGGCGAGGGCACGGCAGGTAACCCCTGCAGATCTGAACCAATATCTCATGCATCTGAAGTCAGGGCGATGATCAGACGTTGGCTCAGGGGGAGTTTCTGAGCATGACGGCCGCTTCATGAAGGGAGTGGAATCTCGAGGCCATTGAGGTTTTCCCACGTTGGGAGATGTAGGATGCAGCCTTCAAGGATTCCTTCTGCGGGACAATGGAGACCTGTTGGACAGCTCCAGGACATCCCATATGGAATGACTCCAGAGCACCGTTCACGGATAGATGCCTGGGAAGCCCGCCTCGCATTCCAATTGTCTCCTAGCAACAAGACAGTTTAGATCTGATGGCTCTGCCAGAGCAACCGGGGTTGCTGAGTTGAAATGGACTTTCCTGAGGATGGGCCCTAATGTGTTTTTGTGTCCATGAGGGCCTTGGAATGGGGCGGTGGCACTGGGACCCTGAAGTACTCTCCTAAGCTTTGGACATGGCTCCCATGCACAGGTTTCCTTGTGGAGACGAGATGAGTTCTGATGGGTGCCTCAGGAAAACCCCTATGCTCGTATTGGAATCAGGCTTTTGAGGACACATGCCTGTAGCCCAAAGCAATGGATCCTATTATGGCCTAGGGCCCTGTCTGGATCAAATTCTTCTCTGGGGACATCCATCTATGGTATGAGTGGAGGTCCATTATCAGCTGGTGTCACACAGCCCTTGTTTGTTCCGGGCGACCTACACTATTGGGATGGCCTCAGGGACTTTGGAGGTTTCTCCTAATTTGTACGATTTTGGACCATGGAATGGGCAGAATTCCCATCGATTGGTAGGCACAGTTCTAATGTGTGGCTCCAGGGGCCCAGCCTGGAGGGTGTGTGGCCCAAGACTTTGAGGACAGAAGTCTGAAAACACAAACTCAGCTTAGGTTTGGGGACGTAGGTATGGCAGGCCCGATCTAAAAACCATGAGAAGAACTCTTCAGGATATGAAGAAAGTGCGAGTCTGAGGCGCTTGCTCAGGCTTTTGTCTCTGGATTTTGTATCAGCGATGGCCGTGGAATGTCGGGGAGGCATCATGGGCCATGGACGAATCTTCCTCTCTGAGGATTTGGCCCGATTCGCAATTGCTTTTCGTCAATCTGTGGGATGGGAGGACTCATTTCAGTTTTGTTACCTTAGGTGTCCCACCAAAAGAGGAATTCCAAAGCCAAGTCTTGGGGAAGACTGAAGGGACAACCCGAACTATGGTTAAAAATTGGGGCCTCGGGGCATGGCAAGCCCAATATACTATCTCTTCATGAAGCTACTGAGAGGCCTTACTTGAGGACTGGGCTCAGCCTGTGGGTCACAAAGTGTGTTTGTGACCAAAGTGCCCCGCGAGCATGGGTGGGGCCTCATTGGCCATTCTGGTTTTACTACACTGAACGTTGGACAACTTGCCAACCATAAGGTTTCTTGCCATGGGAAAGGAGTTCTAATTTCTGCATCACCTTCAACCCTGGGCAGTGATTGGAGATAAGGTCTAGGTTCTGAAACCTGAAAACCGAGGTTGGGAAGAGATGACGACCTAAGGCCATGGCGGCTCAATGTGCTCAGTGTGCGGCCAGCTGTCTGGGAGGTGCCAGGGGGTCCAGGCTCAGGCTGCGTCAGAAAGGGCATTAGTGCCCTGGTCAGCCTATATATTTGGGGTACAGCCAAGTTAGGTGCAGGTTGTTCCTCTTGGGGTACTGGGTAGTCCCAGAGGACAATGTTTTTCTTCTGGGGGGGAAGGCAGAGTGCTGTATTGTAGTTCTGGATTGACAAACGGGAGGGCGTGTGGGCCAGTAGTCTGATGACAAAAGTCTGAGAACACAAGCTGGGCTTAGGTTTCTGGGTGAGGCCATGACAGGCACAATCTAAAGACCTGAATCGAGATCTCGTGCATCTGAAGTCAGGGCGAGGATCAGACGATCGCTCAGGTTGGAGTTTCTGTCCCTGATAGCCCCTTCATGAATGGGAGGGCAACACGAGGCCATGGGGTTTTTCCCACGATGGGAGTTGTGAGAAGCTCCAAACTGCAGAGAGTCTTCTGCAGGACAATTGAGACCTGTTGTTTGGCTCCAGGCCAATGATTCTGAGCAGGGTTCTAAGGATGGATGGCTGGGTAGCCCACCTCGCATTCCAATTGTCTCCTAGCAACAAGGCAGGATAGATCTCATGGAATGTGGGGAGCAACCGAGGACGCTGAGTTGAAATGGACACCCCTGGGGATGGGTCCTAATGTGCTTTTGTGTCTATGGAGACCTTGGAATGAAGCGGTGGCACTGGGGCCCTAAAGGGTTCTCCTAAACAGACGCTTTGACACAGCTCCAATGTGAAAGTTTCCCATGTGTAGATGAGATGTTTTCTGATGGGTGAGTCAAGAAACAGCTATATGCTGCTTTTGAAATCCAGGCCTCTGAGGAGAGATGCCTGGAAACCAAAGCAATGGATCTGATTAGAGCCTAGGGGCCTGTTCTTTCCTTTTACCTCTGGGGACCTCTGTCTATGGGTCTGAGTGCAGGTAGGTGCTCAGTTGGCTCAGATTGCCCCTGTATTTCCTGGGAAGCCACCACTATTGAGATGGATCAGGACTTTGGAGGTTTATCCTATTAGAAGGGTTGTGGCCATTGGAATGGGCACACACAATTCCCTTGGAGAGGGCAAGTACAGTCCTCAGGTTTGGCTCCAGGGGCCAGAGCCTGTAGGTTGTGTAGGCCAGGGCTGTTTGGACAGTTGTCTGAAAACACAAACTCGGCTTATGTTTCGGGTCATAGGTATGGCAGGACACACCTACAGACCATGAGGAGAACTCTTCGGGATTTGAAAGAAGGGCGAGTGTGAGGCTCCTGCTCAAGTTTTTGTCTCTGGATATCGTGTCACTCATGGTCGTGGAATTTCTGGGTGATTTCATGGAAATGGACGAGTCTTACTCTCTGGTGGTTTGGCCCCGTCCAAAGAGTTTGGGGTCATTCTGTAGGCTGGTAGAAGTGCGTTTTTTTGTTGTTGTTGTTGTTGTTGTTTTCTTTTTTAACCTCATGGGTCCCACCAAATGAGGGATTCCGGAGTAGAGCCCTGGGGAGGGGCGAATGGACAATCAGAAATCTGGTTAAAAATTGGAACCTAGGTACATGTCAATCCCATTATGACATCTAATGGTCCAGCCACTGAGAGGACTTACTAGAGGACAGGACTCATGCTGAGGGTCACAATGCGTGTGTATGCCCTCGTCGCACTCAAGAATGGGCGGGGCCTCAGGGTGAATGCTGGTTTCTCCTACACTGAACGTTGGACAAAGTGCCAACCACAAGGGTTCTGCCTTGGGTAAGGAGGAATTCTGATTTCTGCATCACACTCACCCCTGGGCAGTGATTGGACATAAGGTCTCGGTTCTGAAGCCTGAAAAATGAGGTAGGGAAGAGATGATGACCTAAGGCCATGGCGGGGTTTATGTGCTCAGTGTGCGGTCAGCTTTCTGGGTGTTGGTCAGGAGGTCCGGGCTTAAGTTGTGTTCGACAGTGCATTAGTGCCCAGGTTAGATTATATAATTTGGGTAAAGTCGAGTGCTGTGTAGGTTTACCCTCATTAAAGGTGCCTGGGCAGCTCTAGAGGCAATAATTTTTTTTCTAGAGGGCAGGCAGAGTGCTGCATGTGGGTCCGGAATTGCCAAACTTGACGGCTTCGGGGCCAGGAGTGTGAGGACGGAAGTCTGAGAAGACAAGCTAGACTTGGGTTTCAGGGCGAGGGCACGGCAGGTACCCCCTGCAGATCTGAACCAATATCTCATGCATCTGAAGTCAGGGCGAGGATCAGACGTTGGCTCAGGTTGGAGTTGCTGTGCATGACGGCCGCTTCATGAAGGGAGCGGAATCTCGAGGCCATTGAGGTTTTCCCACGTTGGGAGTTGTGGGATGCCCCCTTCAAGGATTCCTTCTGCGGGACAATTGAGACCTGTTGGACAGCTCCAGGACATCCCATATGGAATGATTCCAGAGCACCGTTCGCGGATTGATGCCTGGGAAGCCCGCCTCGCATTCCAATTGTCTCCTAGCAACAAGACAGTTTAGATCTGATGGCTCTGCGGGAGCAACCGGGGTGGCTGAGTTGAAATGGACTTTCCTGAGAATGGGTCCTAATGTGTTTTTGTGTCCATGAGGGCCTTGGAATGGGGCGGTGGCACCGGGAACCTGAAGTACTCTCCTAAGCTTTGGACATGGCTCCCATTCACAGGTATCTTTGTGGAGACGAGATGAGTTCTGATGGGTGCCTCAGGAAAACCCCTATGCTCATATTGGAATCAGGCTTTTGAGGACACATGCCTGTAACCCAAAGCAATGGATCCTATTATGGCCTAGGGTCCTGTCTGGTTCAATCTTCTTCTCTGGGGACATCCATCTATGGTATGAGTGGAGGTCGATTATCAGCTAGTGTCAGACAGCCCTTGTTTGTTCCGGGCGACCTACACTATTGGGATGGCCTCAGGGACTATGGAGGTTTCTCCTAATTTGTACGATTTTGGACCATGGAATGGGCAGAATTCCCATGGATTGGTAGGCACAGTCCTAATGTGTGGTTCCTGGGTGCCAGCCTGGAGGGTGTGTGGCCCAGGACTTTGAAGACAGAAGTCTGAAAACACAAACTCAGCAAGGGTTTGGGGACGTAGGTATGGCAGACCCGATCTACAAACCATGAGCAGAACTCTTCAGGATATGAAGAAAGTGCGAGTGTGAGGCGCTTGCTCAGGCTTTTGTCTCTGGATTTTGTATCAGCGATGGCCGTGGAATGTCGGGGAGGCATCATGGGCCATGGACGAATCTTCCTCTCTGAGGATTTGGCCCGATTCCCAAGTGCTTTTCGTCAATCTCTGAGATGGGAGGACTCATTTCAGTTTTGTTACCTCAGGTGTCCCACCAAAAGAGGAATTCCAGAGCAAAGCCGTGGGGAAGACTGAAGGGACAACCCGAACTATGGTAAAAAAATTGGGGCCTAGAGGCATGGCAAGCCCAATATGCTATCTCTTCATCCAGCCACTGAGTGGCCTTACTTGAGGACTGGGCTCAGCCTGAAAGTCACAATGTGTGTTTGTGACCAATGTGGCCCGCGAGCATGCGGGGGGGACTCATGGGCCACACTGGTTTCAACGACACTGAAATTTGGACAACATGCCAACCACAAGATTTCTTGCCATGGGGAAGGAGTTCTGATTTCTGCATCACCTTCAACCTGGGCAGTGATTGGAGATAAGGTCTAGGTTCTGAAACCTGAAAACCGAGGTTGGGAAGAGATGACGACCTAAGGCCATGGCGGCTCGATGTGCTCAGTGTGCGGCCAGCTGTCTGGGAGTGGCCAGGGGGTACAGGCTCAGGCTGTTTCAGAAAGGGCATTAGTGCCCTGGTCAGCCTATGTATTTGGGGTACAGCCAAGGTCGGTGCAGGTGGTTCCTCATTTGGGGTTACTGGGTAGCCCCAGAGGAAAATATTTTTCTTCTGGATGGCAGGCATAGTGCTGCATTGTAGTTCTGGATTGCCAAACTGGAGGGCTTGTGGGCCAGTAGTCTGACAACAAAAGTCTTAAAACACAAGCCAAGCTTAGGTTTCTGGGTGAGGCCATGGCAGGCACAATCTACAGACCTGAATCAAGATCTCGTGCATCTGAAATCAGGGCAAGGATCAGACGATCGCTCAGGTTGGAGTTTCTGCCCCTGATGGCCCCTTCATGAATGGGGGGGCATCACGAGGCCATGGGGGTTTTCCCACGATGGGAGTTGTGAGAAGCTCCAAACTGCAGAGAGTCTTCTGCAGGACAATTGAGACCTGTTGTTTGGCTCCAGGCCAATGATTCTGAGCAGGGTTCTAAGGATGGATGGCTGGGTAGCCCACCTCGCATTCCAATTGTCTCCTAGCAACAAGACAGGTTAGATCTCCTGGATCTGTGGGGAGCAACCGAGGACGCTTCATTGAAATGGACACCCCTGGAGATGGGTCCTAATGTGCTTTTGTGTCTAAGGAGACCTTGGAATGAAGCGGTGGCACTTGGGCCCTAAAGAGTTCTACTAAACAGAGGATTTGACACAGCTCCAACGTGCAAGTTTCCCATGTGTAGATGAGAAGTTTTCTGTTGGGTGAGTCAAGAAACAGCTATATACTGGTATTGAAATCCACGCCTCTGAGGAGAGATGCCTAGAAACCAAAGCAATGGATCTGATTAGTGCCTAGGGGCCTGTTCTTTCCTTTTTCCCTCTGGGACATCTGTCTATGGGTCTGAGTGCAGGTAGGTGCTCTAGGGCTCAGATTGCCCCTGTTTTTTCTGGGAAGCCACCACTATTGAGATGGATCAGGGACTTTGGAGTTTATTCTATTAGGAGGTTTGTGGCCATTGGAATGAGCACACACAATTCCCTTGGAGAGGGCTAGTACAGTCCTCAGGATTGGCTCCAGGGGCCTTAGCCTGTAGGTTGTGTTGGCCAGGGCTGTTTGGACAGTTGTCTGAAAACACAAACTCGGCTTATGTTTCGGGTCATAGGTATGGCAGGACTGATCTACAGACCATGAGGAGAACTCTTCGGGATTTGAAAGAAGGGCGAGTGTGAGGCTCCTGCTCAAGTTTTTGTCTCTGGATATCGTGTCACTCATGGTCGTGCAATTTCTGGGTGACTTCATGGGAAATGGACGAGTCTTACTCTCTGGTGGTTTGGCCCCGTCCAAAGAGTTTGGGAACATTCTGTGTGCTGGAAGAAGTCCGTTTTTTTTCTTTTTGTTTTGTTTTCTTTTTTAACCTCAGGTGTCCCACCAAATGAGGGATTTCAGTGTAGAGCCCTGGGGAGGGCCGACTGGACAATCAGAAATCTGGTTAAAAATTGGAACCTAGGGACATGTCAAGCCCATTATGACATCTAATGGTCCAGCCACTGAGAAGACTTACTAGAGGACAGGACTCATGCTGAGGGACACAATGCGTGTGTATGCCCTCTTAACACTCAAGAATGGGCGGGGCCTCAGGATGAATGCTGGTTTCTCCTACACTGAACGTTGCACAACGTGCCAACCACACGGGTTCTTGCCATGGGTAAGGAGGAGTTCTGATTTCTCCATCACACTCACCCCTGGGCAGTGATTGGAGATAAGGTCTCGGTTCTGAAGCCTGAAAACTGAGGTAGGGAAGAGTTGATGACCTAAGGCCATGGTGGGTTTTATGTGCTCAGTGTGCGGTCAGCTTTCTGGGTTTTGGTCAGGAGGTCCGGGCTCAGGTTGTGTTCGACAGTGCATTAGTGCCCAGGTTAGACTATATAATTTGGGTAAAGTCGAGTTCTGTGTAGGTTTACCCTCATTTAAGGTGCCTGGGGAGCTCATGAGGCAATAATTTTTTTTATAGAGGGCAGGCAGAGTGCTGCATTGTGGGTCTGGAATTGCCAAACTTGAGGGCTTCGGGGCCAGGAGTGTGAGGACGGAAGTCTGAGAAGACAAGCTAGACTTGGGTTTCAGGGCGAGGGCACGGCAGGTACCCCATGCAGATCTGAACCAATATCTCATGCATCTGAAGTCAGGGCGAGGATCAGACGTTGGCTCAGGTTGGAGTTTCAGTGCTTGACGGCCGCTTCATGAAGGGAGCGGAATCTCGAGGCCATTGAGGTTTTCCCACGTTGGGAGTTGTGGGATGCCCCCTTCAAGGATTCCTTCTGCGGGACAATTGAGACCTGTTGGACAGCTCCTGGACATCCCATATGGAATGACTCCAGAGCACCGTTCGCGGATGGATGCCTGGGAAGCACGCCTCGCATTCCAATTGTCTCCTAGCAACAAGACAGTTTAGATCTGATGGCTCTGCGGGAGCAACCGGGGTGGCTGAGTTGAAATGGACTTTCCTGAGGATGGGTCCTAATGTGTTTTTGTGTCCATGAGGGCCTTGGAATGGGGCGGTGGCACCGGGACCCTGAAGTACTCTCCTAAGCTTTGGACATGGCTCCCATGCACAGGTTTACTTGTGGAGACGAGATGAGTTCTGATGGTTGCCTCAGGAAAATCCCTGTGCTCGTATTGGAATCAGGCTTTGAGGACACATGCCTGTAACCCAAAGCAATGGATCCTATTATGGCCTAGGGTTTTGTCTGGTTCAATCTTCTTCTCTGGGGACATCCATCTATGGTATGAGTGGAGATCGATTATCAGCTGGTGTCAGACCGCCCTTGTTTGTTCCAGGCGACCTACACTATTGGGATGGCCTCAGGGACTTTTGAGGTTTCTCCTAATTTGTACGATTTTGGACCATGGAATGGGCAGAATTCCCATGGATTGGTATTCACAGTCCTAATGTGTGGCTCCAGGGGCCCAGCCTGGAGGGTGTGTGGCCCAAGATTTTGAGGACAGATGTCTGAAAACACAAACTCAGCTTAGGTTTGGGGACGTAGGTATGGCAGGCCCGATCTACAAACCATGAGAAGAACTCTTCAGGATATGAAGAAAGTGCGAGTCTGAGGTGCTTGCTCAGGCTTTGGTCTCTGGATTTTGTATCAGCGATGGCCGTGGAATGTCGGGGAGGCATCATGGGCCATGGACGAATCTTCCTTCTGAGGATTTGGCCCGTTTCCCAATTGCTTTTCGTCAATCTGTGGGATGGGAGGACACATTTCACTTTTGTTTCCTTAGGTATCCCACCAAAAGAGGAATTCCAAACCCAAGCCGTGGGGAAGACTAGAGGGACAACCCGAACTATGGTTAAAAATTGGGGCCTAGTGGCATGGCAAGCCCAATATGCTATCTCTTCATCCAGCCACTGAGTGGCCTTACTTGAGGACTGGGCTCAGCCTGAGGGTCACAATGTGTGTTTGTGAACAATTGGCCCGTGAGCATGGGCAGGGCCTCATGGGCCACACTGGTTTCAACGACACTGAATGTTGGACAACATGCCAACCACAATGTTTCTTGCCATGGGGAAGGAGTTCTGATTTCTGCATCACCTTCAACCTGAGCAGTGATTGGAGATAAGGTCTAGGTTCTGAAACCTGAAACCCGAGGTTGGGAAGAGATGACGACCTAAGGCCATGGCGGCTCGATGTGCTCAGTGTGCGGCCAGCTGTCTGGGAGGGGCCAGGGCGTCCAGGCTCAGGCTGTGTCACAAAGGGCATTAGTGCCCTGCTCAGTCTATATATTTGGAATAAAGCCAAGGTCGGTGCAGGTTGATCCTCATTTGGGGTTACTGGGTAGCTCCAGAGGACAATGTTTTCCTTCTGGAGGGCAGGCAGAGTGCTGCATTGTAGTTCTGGATTGCCAAACTGGAGGGCTGTGGGCCAGTAGTTAGACGAGAAAAGTCTAAGAACACAAGCTAGGCTTAGGTTTCTGTGTGAGGCCATGGCAGGCACAATCTACAGTCCTGAATCGAGATCTTGTGCATCTGAAGTCTGGGCGAGGATCAGATTATCGCTCAGGTTGGAGTTTCTGTTTCTGATGGCCCCTTCATGAATGGGGGGGCATCACGAGGCCATGGGGGTTTACCCACGATGGGAGTTCTGAGAAGCTCCAAACTGCAGAGAGTCTTCTGCAGGACAATTGAGACCTGTTGTTTGGCTCCAGGCCAATGATTCTGAGCAGGGTTCTAAGGATGGATGGCTGGGTAGCCCACCTCGCATTCCAATTGTCTCCTAGCAACAAGACAGGTTAGATCTCCAGGATCTGTGGGGAGCAACCGAGGACGCTGCATTGAAATGGACACCCCTGGGGATGGGTCCTAATGCGCTTTTTTGTCTAAGGAGACCTTGGAATGAAGCGGTGGCATTGGGGCCCTAAAGAGTTCTACTAAACAGAGGCTTTGACACAGCTCCAGCGTGCAAGTTTCCCATGTGTAGCTGAGATGTTTTCTGTTGGGTGAGTCAAGAAACAGCTATATGCTGATTTTGAAATCCAGGCCTCTGAGGAGAGATGCCTGGAAACCAAAGCAATGGATCTGATTAGTGCCTAGGGGCCTGTTCTTTCCTTTCTACTTCTAAGGACATCTGTCTATGGGTCTGAGTGTAGGTAGGTGCTCTGTACGGATCAGATTGGCCCTGTTTTTCCTGTGAAGCCACCACTATTGAGATGGATCAGGGACTTTGGAAGTTTATCCTATTAGAAGGGTTGTGGCCATTGGAATGGGCACACACAATTCCCTTGGAGAGGGCAAGTACAGTCCTCAGGTTTGGCTCCAGGGGCCTGAGTCTGTAGGTTATGTAGGCCAGAGCTGTTTGGACAGTTGTCTGAAAACACAAACTCGGCTTATTTTTCGGGTCATAGGTATGGCAGGACTGATCTACATATCATGTAGAGAACTCTTCTGGATTTGAAAGAAGGCCTGTGTGAGGCTCCTTCTCAAGTTGTTGTCTCTGGATATCTTGTCACTCATGGTCGTGGAATTTCTGCGTGACTTCATGGGAACTGGAAGAGTCTTACTCTCTGGTGGTTTGGCCCCGTCCAAAGAGTTTGGGGTCATTCTGTGGGCTGGAAGAAGTCCGTTTTTTTTTTTGTTGTTGTTGTTGTTTTCTTTTTTAACCTCAGATATCCCACCAAATGAGGGATTCCAGAGTAGAGCCCTAAGGAGGGGCGATTGGACAATCAGAAATCTGGTTAAAAATTGGGGCCTAGGGACATGTCAAGCCCATTATGACATCCAATGGTCCAGCCACTGAGAGGACTTACTAGAGAACAGGACTCATGCTGAGGGTCACAATGCGTGTGTATGCCCTCGTAACACTCAAGAATGGGCGGGGCCTCAGGGTGAATGTTGGTTTCTCCTACACTGAATGTAGGACAACGTGTCAACCACACGGGTTCTTGCCATGGGTAAGGAGGAGTTCTGATTTCTGCATCACACTCACCCCTGGGCAGTGATTGGAGTTAAGGTCTCGGTTCTGAAGCCTGAAAACTGAGGTAGGGAAGAGTTGATGACCTAAGGCCATGGCGGATTTTATATGCTCAGTGTGCGGTCAGCTTTCTGGGTGTTTGTCAGGAGGTCCAGGCTCAGGTTGTGTTCGACAGTGAATTTGTGCCCAGGTTAGACTATATAATTTGGGTAAAGTCGAGTGCTGTGTAGGTTTACCCTCATTTAAGGAGCCTAGGCAGCTCATGAGGCAATAATTTTTTTTCTAGAGGGCAGGCAGAGTGCTGCATTGTGGGTCCGGAATTGCCAAACTTGAGGCCTTAGGGCCAGGAGTGTGAGGATGGAAGTCTGAGAAGACAAGCTAGACTTGGGTTTCAGGGCGAGGGCACTGCATGTACCCCCTGCAGATCTGAACCAATATCTCATGCATCTGAAGTCAGGGCGAGGATCAGACGTTGGCTCAGGTTGGAGTTTCTGAGCATGACAGCAGCTTCATGAAGGGAGCGGAATCTCGAGGCCATGGAGGTGTTCCCACGTTGGGAGTTGTGGGATGCCCCCTTCAAGGATTCCTTCTGCGGGACAATTGAGAACTGTTGGACAGCTCCAGAACATCACATATGGAATGACTCCAGAGCACCGTTCGCGGATGGATGCCTGGGAAACCCGCCTCGCATTCCAATTGTCTCCTAGCAACAAGACAGTTTAGATCTGATGGCTCTGCGGGAGCAACCGGGGTGGCTGAGTTGAAATGGACTTTCCTGAGGATGGGTCCTAATGTGTTTTTGTGTCCATGAGGGCCTTGGAATGGGGCGGTGGCACCGGGACCCTGAAGTACTCTCCTAAGCTTTGGACATGGCTCCCATGCACAGGTTTACTTGTGGAGACGAGATGAGTTCTGATGGTTGCCTCAGGAAAAACCCTATGCTCGTATTGGAATCAGGCTTTGAGGACACATGCCTGTAACCCAAAGCAATGGATCCTATTATGGCCTAGGGTTTTGTCTGGTTCAATCTTCTTCTCTGGGGACATCCATATATGGTATGAGTGGAGGTCGATTATCAGCTGGTGTCAGACAGCCCTTGTTTGTTCCGGGCGACCTACACTATTGGGATGGCCTCAGGGAATTTGGAGGTTTCTACTTATTTGTACGAATTTGAACAATGGAATGGGCAGAATTCCCATGGATTGGTAGGCAAAGTCCTAATGTGTGGCTCCAGGGGCCCAGCCTGGAGGGGGTGTGGCCCAAGACTTTGAGGACAGATGTCTGAAAACACAAACACAGCTTAGGTTTGGAGACATAGGTATGGCAGGCCCGATCGACAAACCATGAGCAGAACTCTTCAGGATATGAAGAAAGTGCGAGACTGAGGCGCTTGCTCAGGCTTTTGTCTCTGTATTTTGTATCAGCGATGGTCGTGGAATGTCGGGGAGGCCTCATGAGCCATGGACGAATCTTCCTCTCTGAGGATTTGGCCCGATTCCCAATTGCTTTTCGTCAATCTGTGGGATGGGAGGACTCATTTCAGTTTTGTTACCTCAGGTGTCCCACCAAAAGAGGAATTCCAAAGCCAAGCCGTGGGGAAGACTGAAGGGGCAACCCAAACTATGGTTAAAAATAGGAGCCTAGGGGCATGGCAAGCCCAATATGCTAACTCTTCATCCAGCCACTGAGTGGCCTTACTTGAGGACTGGGCTCAGCCTGAGGGTCACAATGTGTGTTTGTGACCAATGTGGCATGCGAGCATGGGTGGAGACTCATGGGCCACACTGGTTTCAACTACACTGAACGTTGGACAACATGCCAACCACAAGGTTCTTGCCATGGGGAAGAAGTTCTGATTTCTGCATCACCTTCAACCTGGGCAGTGATTGGAGATAAGGTCTAGGTTCTGAAACCTGAAAACTGAGGTAGGGAAGAGATGATGTCCTAAGGCCATGGTGGCTCGAGGTGCTCAGTGTGCGGCCAGCTGTCTGGGAGGGGCCAGGGTGTGCAGGCTCAGGCTGTGTCAGAAAGGGCATTAGTGCCCTGGTCAGCCTATGTATTTGGGGTACAGCCAATTTCGGTGCAGGTTGATTCTCATTTGGGATTACTGGGTAGCCCCAGGGGACAATGTTTTTCTTCTGGAGGGCCGGCAGAGTGCTGCATTGTAGTTCTGGATTGCCAAACTGGGGGGCTTGTGGGCCAGTAGTCTGAAAACAAAAGTCTGAGAACACATGCTAGGCTTAGTTTTCTGGGTGAGGCCATGGCAGGCACAATCTACAGACCTGAATCGAGATCTCGTGCATCTGAAGTCAGGGCGAGGAGCAGACGATCGCTCAGGTTGGAGTTTCTGTCCCTGATGGCCCCTTCATGAATGCGGAGGGGCATCAAGAGGACATGGGGGTTTTCCCACGATGGGAGTTGTGAGAAGCTCCAAACAGCAGACAGTCCTCTGCAGGACAATTGAGACCTGTTGTTTGGCTCCAGGCCAATGTTTCTGAGCAGGGTTCTAAGGATGGATGGCTGGGTAGCCCACCTCGCATTCCAATTGTCTTCTAGCAACAAGACAGGTTAGATCTCCTGGATCTGTGGGGAGCAACCGAGGACGCTGAGTTGAAATGGACACCCCTGGGGATGGGTCCTAACGTGCTTTTGTGTCTATGGAGACCTTGGAATGAAGCGGTGGCACTGGGGCCCTAAATGGTTCTCCTAAACAGAGGCTTTAACACAGCTCCAACGTGCAAGTTTCCCATGTGTAGATGTGATGTTTCCTGATGGGTGAGTCAAGAAACAGCTATATGCTGCTTTTGAAATCCAGGCCTCTGAGGAGAGATGCCTGGAAACCAAAGCAATGGATCTTATTAGTGCCTAGGGGCCTGTTCTTTCCTATTTACCTCTGGGGACATCTGTCTATGGGTCTGAGTGCAGGTAGGTGCTCAGTTGGGCTCAGATTGCCCCTGTTTTTCCTGGGAAGCCACCACTATTGAGATGGATCAGGGACTTTGGAGGTTTATCGTATTAGAAGGGTTGTGGCCATTGGAATGGGCACACACAATTCACTTGGAGAGGGCAAGTACAGTCCTCAGGTTTGGCTCCAGGGGCCTGAGCCTGTAGGTTGTGTAGGCCTGGGCTGTTTGGACAGTTTTCTGAATACACAAACTCGGCTTATGTTTAGGGTCATAGGTATGGCAGGACTGATCTACAGACCATGAGGAGAACTCTTCGGGATTTGAAAGAAGGGAGAGTGTGAGGCTCCTGCTCAAGTTTTTGTCTCTGGATATCGTGTCACTCATGGTCGTAGAATTTCTGGGTGACTTCATGGGAAATGGACGAGTCTTACTCTCTGGTGGTTTGGCCCCGTCCAAAGAGTTTGGGGTCATTCTGTGGGCTGGAAGAAGTCCGTTTTTTTTTTTTTGTTGTTGTTGTTTTTTTCTTTTTTAACCTCAGGTGTCCCACCAAATGATGGATTCCAGAGTAGAGCCCTGGGGAGGGGGGACTGGACAATCAGAAATCTGGTTAAAAATTGGAACCTAGGGACATGTAAAGCACATTATGACATCTAATGGTCCAGCCACTGAGAAGACTTACTAGAGGACAGGACTCATGCTGAGGGACACAATGCGTGTGTATGCCCTCGTAAAACTCAAGAATGAGCGGGGCCTTAGGATGAATGCTGGTTTCTCCTCTACTGAACGTTGGACAACGTGCCAGCCACAAGGGTTCTTGCCATGGGTAAGGAGGAGTTCTGATTTCTCCATCACACTCACCAATGGGCAGTGATTGGAGTTAAGGTCTCGGTTCTGAAGCCTGAAAACTGAGGTAGGGAAGAGATGATGACCTAAGGTCATGGCGGGTTTATGTGCTCAGTGTGCGGTCAGCTTTCTGGGTGTTGGTCAGGATGTCCGGGCTCAGGTTGTGTTCGACAGTGCATTAGTGCCCAGGTTAAACTATATAATTTGGGTAAAGTCGAGTGCTGTGTAGGTATACCCTCATTTAAGGTGCCTGGGCAGCTCATGAGGCAATAATTTTTTTTTTAGAGGGCAGGCAGAGTGCTGCATTGTGGGTCCGGAATTGCCAACTTGAGGGCTTCGGGGCCAGGAGTGTGAGGACGGAAGTCTGAGAAGACAAGCTAGACTTGGGTTTCAGGGCGAGGGCATGGAAGGTACCCCATGCAGATCTGAACCAATATCTAATGCATCTGAAGTCAGGGCGATGATCAGACGTTGGCTCAGGTTGGAGTTTCTGAGCATGACGTCTTCTTCATGAAGGGAGCGGAATCTCGAGGCCATTGAGGTTTTCCCACGTTGGGAGTTGTGGGATGCCCCCTTCAAGGATTCCTTCTGCGGACAATTGAGACCTGTTGGACAGCTCCAGGACATCCCATATGGAATGACTCCAGAGCACCGTTCGCGGATGGATGCCTGGGAAGCCCGCCTCGCATTCCAATTGTCTCCTAGGAACAAGAGAGTTTAGATCTGATGGCTCTGCGGGAGCAACTGGGGTGGCTGAGTTGAAATGGACTTTCCTGAGGATGGGGGGGGGCATCACGAGGCCATGGGTGTTTTCCCACGATGGTAGTTGTGAGAAGCTCCAAACTGCAGAGAGTCTTCTGCAGGACAATTGAGACCTGTTGTTTTGCTCCAGGCCAATGATTCTGAGCAGGGTTCTAAGGATGGATGGCTGAGTAGCCCACCTCGCATTCCAATTGTCTCCTAGCAACAAGACAGGTTAGATCTCCTGGATCTGTAGGGAGCAACCGAGGATGCTGAGTTGAATTGGACACCCCTGGGGATGAGTCCTAACGTGCTTTTGTGTCTATGGAGACCTTGGAATGAAGCGGTGGCACTGGGGCCCTAAAGGGTTCTCCTAAACAGAGGCTTTGACACAGCTCCAACGTGCAAGTTTCGCATGTGTAGATGAGATGTTTTCTGATGGGTGAGTCAAGAAACAGCTATATGCTGCTTTTGAAATCCAGGCCTCTGAGGTGAGATGCCTGGAAACCAAAGCAATGGATCTTATTAGTGCCTAGGGGCCTGTTCTTTCCTATTTACCTCTGGGGACATCTGTCTATGGGTCTGAGTGCAGGTAGGTGCTCAGTTGGGCTCAGATTGCCCCTGTTTTTCCTGGGAAGCCACCACTATTGAGATGGATCAGGGACTTCGGAGGTTTATGCTATTAGAAGGGTTGTGGCCATTGGAATGGGCACACACAATTCCCTTGGAGAGGGCAAGTACAGTCCTCAGGTTTGGCTCCAGGGGCCTGAGCCTGTAGGTTGTGTAGGCCAGGGCTGTTTGGACAGTTGTCTGGACACACAAGCTCGGCTTATGTTTCGGGTCATAGGTATGGCAGGACTGACCTACAGACCATGAGGAGAACTCTTCGGGATTTGAAAGAAGGGCGAGTGTGAGGTTCCTGCTCAACTTTTGTCTCTGGATATCGTGTCACTCATGGTCGTGCAATTTCTGGGTGACTTCATGGGAAATGGACGAGTCTTACTCTCTGGTGGTTTGGCCCCGTCCAAAGAGTTTGGGGTCATTCTGTGGGCTGGAAGAAGTCCGTTTTTTTTTGTTGTTGTTGTTTTTTTCTTTTTTAACCTCAGGTGTCCCACCAAATGATGGATTCCAGAGTAGAGCCCTGGGGAGGGGCGACTGGACAATCAGAAATCTGGTTAAAAATTGGGGCCTAGGGACTTGTCAAGCCCATTATGACTTCTAATGGTCCAGCCACTGAGAGGACTTACTAGAGGACAGGACTCGTGCTGAGGGTCACAATGCGTGTGTATGCCCTCGTCGCACTCAAGAATGGGCGGGGCCTCAGGGTGAATGCTGGTTTCTCCTACACTGAACGTTGGACAACGTGTCAACCACAAGGGTTCTTGCCATGGGTAAGGAGGAGTTCTGATTTCTGCATCACACTCACCCCTGGGCAGTGATTGGAGATAAGGTCTCGGTTCTGAAGCCTGAAAACTGAGGTAGGGAAGAGATGATGACCTAAGGCCATGGCGGATTTTATGTGCTCAGTGTGCGGTCAGCTTTCTGGGTGTTGGTCAGGAGGTCCGGGCTCAGGTTGTGTTCGACAGTGCATTAGTGCCCAGGTTAGACTATATAATTTGGGTAAAGTCGAGTGCTGTGTAGGTTTACCCTCATTTAAGGATCCTGGGCAGCTCATGATTAACAAAACTAAATCCACAGATTAACCCCAAACAATTGGGATCTGGCCAAATCCACAGAGAGAAAGACTCTTCCATGGCCCATGGGGACTCCTCGACATTCCACAGCCATCATTGACACAAAATCCAGGGACCAAAGCCTGACAAGTGTCACACTTTCACCCTTTATTCATATCCCAAAAAGTTCTCCTCATAGTCTGTAAATCGGACCTGCCATACCTACGTCCCAAAACCTAAGCTGAGTTTGTGTTTTCAGACATCTGTCCCCACAGTCCTTGCCCACACACCCTCAAGGCTGGGCCCTTGGAGCCACACATCAAGTCTGTGCCTGCCCACTCCACAGGAATTCTGCCCATTCCATTGTCCATAATCATACAATTTAGGAGAAACCTCCAAAGTCCCCAAGGCCATCCCTATAGTGTAGGCCGCCCGGACAAACAGGAGCGGTCTGACACCAGCTGAGCAACTACCTCCATTTCATAAAATAAACAGATGTCGACAGAGAAGAAGATTGAACCAGAGAGGCTCCTAGGACCTAATTGGATGCATTGCTGTGGTTTCTATGTATCTCTCCTCAGAGGCCTGGTTCTAATACCAGCATATGTGGGTTTCCTGGGGCACCAATTAGAACAAATCTTGTCTCCACATGGAAAACTTGCTCTTTCGAGTTGTTTCAAAATCTCCGGTTAGAATCCTTTAGAGCCCTGGGGCCACCACCCCATTCCAACGTCCTCATGGACACAAACACACATTAAGACCCATCTTCAGGAGAGTCCATTTCAACTCAGCTCCCACGATTGCTCCTGCATAGCCATCAGATCGTACCTGTCTTGTGGCAGGGAGACAATTGGTGTAAGAGGCAGTCTGCTCAGGCATCCATCCTTAGAACCCGGCTCTGGAGTCATTCCATATGGGATGTCCTGGAGCCATCCAACAGTTCTCAATTTTCCCGCAGAAGGAATCCTTGCAGTTTGGAGCATCCCACAACTCCCAACGTGGGAAAACCTCCATGGCCTCGAGATTCCACCCCTTTGATGAAGGGGCCATCATGGACAGAAACTCCAACCTGCGCCTAAGTCTGATCCTCGTCCTGACTTCAGATGAATGAGATTTTGATTCGGATCTGCAGAGGGTGCCTGCCGTGCCCTCGTCCTGAAACTTAAGTCTAGCTTATGATCTCAGACTTACGTGCTCACACTCCTGGTCCCGACGCCCTCAAGTTTGGCAATTCTGGACCCACAATGCTGCACTCTGCCTGCCCTCCAGAAGAAAAATGTTGCCCCAGTGAGCTTCCCTGACACAATAAATGAGGATGAACCTACATGGAACTCAACTGTACCCAAATTATACAGTCTAACCTGGGCACTAATGCACTGTCTGACACAGCCTGAATCCATACCTCCTGAACAACACCCAGAAAGCTGACCGCACACTGAGCACATCGGACCCTCCATGACCTTAGGTTATCATCTCATCCCAACCTCGATTTTCTGGATTCAGAACTTAGATCTTATCTCCAGTCACTGCCCAGGGGTGAACATGATGCAGAAATCAGAATTCCTCCTTCCCCATGGAAAGAAACCTTGTGGTTCGTATGTTGTCCAAAGTTCAGTGTAGGAGAATCAAGCATGGCCCATGAGTCCCCGCCCATGCTTGATGCCTACATTGGGCACAAACATGCATTGTGACCCTCAGTGTGAGCACTGTACTCAAGGAAGACCTCTCAGTGGCTGGACCAAGGTACCCCATATGGGCATTGCCATGCCCTTAGGCCCCCAATCTTATACAGAGTTTGGGTTGTCCAGTCGCCCCTTCCCAGGGTTCTGCTCTGGAATCCCTCTTTAGTGGCACACCTGAGGTAAAAAAAAAAAAAAAAAAACAGAATGGACTCCTCCCATCCCACGGAATGACCCCAAAATTTTGGGATCATCCAAATCCCCATAGAGGAAGTCTCACCCATGGTCCATGAGGACGCCCCTACATTCCACGGCCATCAGTGACACAATATCCAGAGTCAAAAGCCTGAGCAAGTGCCTCACACCCACTCTTTGTTCATATCCTGAAGAGTTCTCCTCAAGGTCTGTAGATCGGGCCTCCCATACCTATGTCCCCAAACCTAAGACGAGTTTCTGTTTTCAGACTTCTGTCCCCACAGCTCTGACCCACACACCCTCCATGCTTGAGCCCCTAGAGCCACACCTCAGGATTGTGCCTTCCCTCCCCAAAGGAATTCTGCCCATTTCATTGGCCACAAACTTGCAAATTAGGAGAAACCTCCAAAGTCAAAGTGGCCATCCCAATAGTGTAGACTGCCCAGGACAAATAGGAGCAATCTGACACCAGCTGAGGAACTACCTCCACTCAATCCCATAGACAGATGAACCGAGAGAAGAAGATTAAACCAGACAGGCCCCAGGCCCTAATCAGATCCATTGCCTTGGTTTCCAGGCATCTCTCCTCAGAGTTCTGGTTTCCAATACCAGCATATTGGGGGTTACTGAAGCACCAATGAGAACAAATCTTGTTTCCCCATGGGAAAAATGCTTCTTGGAGCTGTGTCAAAACCTCTGGTTAGGAGCATCCTTCAGAGCCCTGGTGCCACTGCCCCATTCCAAGGTCTCCATGGACACAATCCCACATTATGACCGATCCTCAGGAGAATGCATTTCAACTCAGCCCCCTCGGCTGCTACATCATAGGCAGCAATCAAACGTGCCATTTCACTAGGAGACAATTGGAATGCAAGGCTGGATGCCCAGGCATCCATCCTTAGAACCCTGCTCTGCAATTGTTCCATATCGGATGTCCTGGAGCCATCCAACAGGTTTAAACTGACCCGCAGAAAATCCTTGTGGTTTGGAGCATCTCACTACTGCCATCATGGGAAAACATCAATGGCGGTGTGATGACCCCCCTTCATGAAGGGGCCATCATGGACAGAAACTCCAACCTGAGCCAACATATGAACCTCGCCCTGACCTCAGATGCATGAAATCTAAATTCAGCTCTGCAGAGTGTGCCTGCCATGTCCTCTCCCTGAAACCAAAGCAAAGCTTCAGTTCTCAGACTTACATCCTTGCATTCCTGGCCCCAAGGCCTCCAGTTTGGCAGTTCTGGAGCCAGAATGCAGCACTCTGACTGCCTTCCAGAAGAAAGACTTTGCCCTATGGGGCTATGGAGAAACCCCAAATAATTATCTTCTGCATGCCACTCAACTGTACCCCAATTATACAGCGTATCTGGGCACAAATGCCCTGTCTGGCACAGCCTGAGTGCAGACCTCCTGAACGACACCTAGAAAGCTGGCCCCAAACTGAACACATCGGACCCGCCATGGCCTTAGGTCGTCATCTCTTCCAAACCTCGGTTTTCAGGCTTCAGAACCTAGACCTTATCTCCAATTAGTGCCCAGAGGTGAACGTGATGCAGAAATCAAAAATCCTCCTTCCCCATGGCAAGAAACCCTGAGGTTGGCATGTCCAAGGTTCACTGTAGGAGAAACCTGCAAGCTCAATGAGGTCCCGCCCAATATTGAGGACCACCTTGGGCACAAACACACATTGTAACCCTCAGCATGAGTCCACTATTCAAGTAACGTCTCTCAGTGGCTGGACCAAGAATCTGCATATGGGCTTGCCATGCCCATAGGACCCCAGGCCTAACCAGAGGGTGGGTATTCCAGTTGTATGTACCCAGTGCTCTGCTCTAGAATCCCTCTATTGTGGGGACACATGAGGCAGAAAACAGGACTCCTCCCTTCCCACAAAATGACCCCAATCTCTTGGGAGCCGGACAAATCACCAGAGAGGGAGACTTCCATGGCCCATAAGACCATGCTTACATTAAATGACCATCATGAATACAACATCCAGAGACATAAGCCTGAACGACCGCCTCTCACTCGCCTTACTTTCTAATCACAATGAGCTCCCCTCACGGACTGTAGATCACTCCTGCCATAACCTCAGCCCCAAACCTCAGCCGAGTTTGTGTTTTTGGATTTCTGTCCCCACAGCCCTGGCCCACACAGCCGCCAGGCTGGGGCCTCTGGAGCCACACCACTGGACTGTCCTGCTCTCTCCAAGGAGACTATGCCCATTCCATTGCCCATAACCCCACAGAATAGGAGAAACCTCAAGGCCCCCGAGGACATCCCACTACTATAAGCCTCTCTGGATAAAGGCATCCTGACACAAGCTGAGCAACTACCTCCATGCAGAAACACAGACAGATGTCGGCAGAGACAGTAGATTGAACCAGACAGGCCCCTGGGCCCTAATCTGAACTCTTGCTTTGGTTTCCAGGTGTCACTCCTCAGAGGCCTGGGGTTGAAGACCAGCATCTGGGGCTTTCCTGAGACACCAAACAGAACAACTATCGTCTCCACATGGGAAGCTTCATTGTTGGAGCTGTGTCAAACCCTTCAGTTTGGAGAAACCTGCAGAGTCCCTGAGCCACCGCCACATTCCAAGGTCTCCATGGCCACCAACCCACAGTATGACTCATCCTCAGGAGAGTCCATTTCAACTCAGCCCTCTGAGAAACCCGCCCAACAGCCTGCAGATTGAGCCTGCCTTGCCCCAAGCAGCCAGTGGGAATGTGAGGTGGCATTTGCAGACATTCATGCTGAGACCCCTTCTCTCGAGTCTTTCTGTAGGGGTCATCCTAGAACCATCTCATAGTACTCGACTGTCCTACAGAGGAAACCTTGATGTTTGGGGCAGCTCATAACTCCCAGCGTTGGGAAACCTCCCTGGCCTCATGACGCCCCCACCCCCTTCAGGAAGGGGCCATAATGGACACAAACTCCAACCTGAGGCAACGTCTGATACTCGCCCTGACCTCAGATGCAGGAGATCTTGATTCAGTCTCTGCAGAGTGGGCCTGCCATGCCCTCGGCCCCAAACCTAACGCTAGCTTGTGTTTTCAGACTTCCCTCTTCACACTCCTGGCAAACAAGCCCTCCAGACTGGGAATTCCAGAACCACAACACAGTTTTCTGCCTGCCCACCAGAAGAAAAACGTTGCCCTATGGGGCTCTCCAGAAACCACAAATGAGAACCAACCTGCTCTGGCCTCGACCGCACCCTAACTGGAAAGGCTACCCTGGTCAGTAATGCTCTGTCTGACACAGCCTGACGTCCCGACAGACAAGGAAACAGCTGGCTGCACACTAAGCACATCAGACAGGCCATGGCCTTATGCTGTCATCTCTTCCCAACCTGGGTTTTCAGACATCTGACCCTAGATATTATATCAAATCCTGGCAAACGTGGGTAACTGAAGCACAAATCAGATCTTCTCCTTCCCCATGGCTGGAAAGCTTGCTGTTAGCATGGAGTCATACCTTCAGTGTAGGAGAAACCTTCATGGTCCCTGAGGCCAAGCCTAAACTTGAGTGCCTCCTTGGGTACAAACTCGCATTGGGACCATCAGCATGGGCCCCATGTCGAAGTAAGGTCTCTCACGGCCTGGACCAAGAGCCCGCATATTTGGCTTGCCAAGCCCCTATGATCCCAATCTTCACAAGACCTCGAGTATTCCATTCGCTCGAACCCAGGACTGTGATCTGGAGTCCCTCTCCTGGAAGAACACCTGAGCCAGACA